>NC_036255.1:4482867-4574292 GCF_002742605.1 Olea europaea var. sylvestris | reverse complement strand
TCACTGATTGTTTATGCACTATTTCAATAGTATGCCTAACTATTTAGTTTTAGTTGTTAGCAGCATGTCATCTCATCGTAGTTGGATGTGGTGACGAGTGGATAAAGGTTTTCTCACAAAAGAATTTCTTAGCGGAGTTGAAGAGTTTATTGAATTTGCATACTCCCAGCCAAGAGTATTTGATAAGATTAGATGCCCTTGCCGTAAATGTGTCAATAGAGAATTCCATATTCGAGATGATGTAAAACTTCACTTATACAGCAAAGGGTTTATCCATAATTATAATCAATGGTATGCACATGGTGAACAATTCATTAGTCGATTTAATTTGGGTAAATCCTCAAATGTGCAAGGACAAATTGAATGTAGAAATCAAACAATGGTAATGGATGCTATGGGCCCTAATATTTACAATACCTTTTTGAATCAATAACATTCTTTCCCAGAAGAACATGAGCCGAATCCAAGAGCTGCAAATTTCTTTAGACTACTTCGAGAAGCTGATGAACCTATATGGCCTGGTTGTACAAAGCACACTAAGCTTTTAGCGATGTCACAACTTTTAAATTGTAAGTCTGAATTTAATATCTCTGCAACATGTTATGATCGCATGTTGTCCATAATTACAGACATGTTGCTAGAAGGTGCGCAGTTAGAGGATACATTTTACAAAACAAAGAAAATGTTAAGCAGTCTTGGTCTTGGTTATATGAAGATACATGCATATGCGACATATACTTGAGAACCTTCCAGACATTCCTTATGATAAAGCAAGTAAGAGGAAACAAATTGAAGGTTTTGGTCGTAACCATAATTGGGTAAAGAAAAGCATATTTTGGGAGTTACTGTATTGGCATACAAATCTCATACGCCACAACTTGGATGTGATGCACATTGAAAAAAAATGTATTTGATAATGTATTCAACACAGTTATGGACATGAAAGGAAAAACAAAGGATAATGTAGAAGCAAGGATGGATCTAGAGATTCATTGCAATCGGCCAGAGCTTCACTTAATTAGAGGTACAAACAAAAGAACTTATAAGCCAAAAGCCTCTTATACTTTGACGAAGGAGCAAAAAAGAAAAGTATGTGATTGGATTAAAGGATTAAGAATGCCAGATGGTTATTCTTCTAACATTGCTCGTTGTGTTAAGGGTGATTTCGAGTTTTACGGGATGAAGAGTCATGATTGTCACATATTTATGCAAAGTTTGATGCCTATAGTATTTAAAGATCTTTTGCCAAAACCAATTTGGGAAGCAGTAACTGAACTTTGTCATTTTTTTAGAGATATATGCTCAACTGTTTTAAGAGTGGAGGATATGCAACAACTCGAAGACAACATTGTTGTAACATTATGCAAACTAGAAAAGATTTTTCCACCTGCATTTTTTGACTCAATGGAGCATTTGTTGGTTCACTTAGCATATGAAGCTAAGGTAGGAGGTCCAGTACAATATCGATGGATGTATCCTTTTGAGAGGTAACACGCCAATTATTAGCGTTATCTTTTTCATATATTTATATGTATATTAACGTAATTCCCATACATTTCAGGTATCTATTTCACTTGAAAAAGAAGATAAAAAATCAAAATCATGTTGAGGCGTCTATAGTAGAAGCATACCTTGTAGAGGAAACATCTAACTTTTGTAGGTTATATTTTAACTCAAGTGTGGAAACACGATTGAATCGTCCACCAAGGAATGATGACGGAAGGTCTGTTAATCAGCAAGGAAGACTATCAATTTTTAAAAAGTTTGGCCGATTTCTGAGTAATAAAGCTCCAACTACAAAGTTTATGAAAGATGATGAGCTATAAGCAGCATCATTATATGTGTTATTAAACTGTGAAGAAATTATCCCCTTTGTAAGGTAAACTATAATAATAATCATTTTATATTCACTCCTTAAATCACAACTAGTTATACTAACTTTTACATCGTGATCTTATTCGTAGGAAGTTTGATGAACAAATGAGAATGGATTATCCTCAACTATCTGATGCACAACTTGATCAATTACGTGACAACTGTTTTCCCCATTGGCTAAAAGAATATGTAAGAACCTCAATACTAAAAATATAGCCTTTATAAGATATTAGTAAGCACATTTTTTTTGTCAGGTTTTGGATGAAAAGAATGTGGTTGATTCTCAAGTGAAGAATATCGCTTTGGGTCCTTCTCGTAAAGTGAATTGTTACAATGGATACTTTGTAAATGGTTTCAAATTCCATACTTTGGAATATGGCTTGTATAAAACCACTATGAATAGTGGAGTATGCGTTCTGGGAAGTTGTTATAATGATTATGAGCGCGATTATTACGGTATGTTACTTGAAGTTTGGGAAATTGAATATTTTGGACCTCAAAATAAGGTTGTCTTATTTAAATGTGATTGGTCTGACAATGAGAATGGGATTCGTGTTCATCCACGATTTAACCTCGTTGAGATTAATCATAAGAAAATAGTAGTGAGAAATGACATTTTCGTACTTGCCTAACAAGCCCAACAAGTATATTACACAAAGTTTCCTTCAAATTCTAGAGATCGGCGTGATTGGTGGGCAGTTGTGAAAACAAAAGCCAGACATGTCATTGATATTCGAGGAGTCATATCAGAAAATGACGAACCTAGCTTGATTGAAATTCCATTCCAAGAGGATCAACCACCTAATATACAACCGCTTTCGATATCCCTAGAGTTAGATCATGAAGATTTAGTTCGAGGTAATGTTTTTCCTGAAGAAGTAGAAGTAGAGGAACCTAGTAACATTATGAACTCTCGCATGCTTAATATAGAAGAAAGTTCACAAGAAGAAGAGGATATACATGAGGTAGACGATGACAATAATAGCTCTACATCGAATCCCAGTGAAAATGACAATGGTGAACATGTACGCACATAACTATCATTATTTTTGTGTTTTTTACGTTCCCTTTACGTCCTAAATATGCTTACTTATTTAGAACTATTGTTATTAATTTATTTTCCTTTATATTTTGATGATTTTTTTTCACTCCTTAATTTTGCAAGTAAGATGACTCGAACTAGAGGAGGCTATAATTCTAGTCGATCAAGTCATAAGAGATCCACAAGGGGTGGTGGTAGGAGATCTACACGCGACGATTATCGATATCTTGAGGCTAATATTTCTANAGCGGAGATCCATGCAATATGGTGATAGGGAATCTGCACGTGATGGATATGATAATCATGAGGCCAATATTTCCAATCATGAGCACATAGATGATGAACTTCATCAAGAAGAAATGTTTGGATCTAATAAAAGGGCCAAGGGAGACAGGTATGTTTTAGTATTCATCTTTCAAATTCAATAACATGTGATGCTTAAAAGACATTAGAGAAAAAGGCAATAGTTAACAAATTTTAGAAAAGTTTTAGATTTGTATCAATTCAAGATAAGGTTTTCAATAGAATTCAAAATTTTAGTAATATTCGCATCTAGAATTACAATTCCCTAAACAAACTTCTAAGATTTTGATTAGAACTTCATACCATCACTACTAGATGTGTTCTATCCCCAATTTGGTTATACCCTTTTTATATCTGATTTGATTAGTTTTAAAATTTTAATAATATTCCCATCTAGAATTTGTCTTCTTAATATTGACAATTACTTAAAAATACACGTATGTGTAAATAAATTTGCTTGACATGCAGGGTGTCGCTGACTAGAGGAAGAAATATATCTAGTCAACCAAGACAACAAAGATCAACACAAGGCGGTAGCACAAGATCTATAGGGGGCAATAACGAACATCAAGAGCTTAATACTCTTAATAATGAGTTGAGAGGTGAGAATACAAATGAAGTGTCCAGAAGTAGCAACAAGACTAGGGGACCTAATCGTGGCACTCCTATGCCCGTTGATAGATCACAACGTATAGAAATAAGTATTGAAAATGACAAGTAAGTATACTTCTTTGGAATTTGGTTTTGTATATTTAAAAACATACTCGAGTAGGTTTTGTAACATATATTGCATTTTATATTGTGCACTAATTAACTAGTATCTCTTGAATCTATTGTAAGTTAAAAACGATTCATATTGATGTATGTAGTCCTAGAGTTGACATATAATAATTGATTGCATGTCTTATTTCGAACTTTATTTGGTTGTGTAACTTATCGAAATGTTCTTATCATATTTTTGTCATTTAAGCAGTTTTGTTGAAACTTTTGTACCACGTGACATCATCGCCACCATGAAAGCATATTTTGATGGCCCATACTCCACATTTTGCTCAATGCCACAACCAATAAGAGATGGTTTATGGAATCGATTTCTGGTAACTATTATTTATTATAATTGTTTCCTTTGCTATTCATTAAAATTTATTTTTTTATTATAAATTTGCAAGGATAAATATGTATGGCCGATGTCGAATACTATCGATGTGTATGACACGTGGAAGAAGATGACAAAGGATAGATATAAAGATATGATGAATGGTGCTCGTGAGAAAGCAAAACGTTCAAGTCAATCTGATAATCCTGCCGATTGGAAAGGACATGGCCCACGTTGGATAAGGACAGAGCACTGGGATAGTTTAGTAAACTATTGGAGTACCGAAAAATGGAAAAGTAATGCAAAGATTGCACGTGAGAATCGCCTTTCACAAGGACAGGATGGTGAAATGAAGAAGCATACTGCCGACTCAGTTTCCTTTGTGACTATGAAGAAGCGATTGGTATATTTATCTCATTCATTTATATATATTTTTTAAAGTTCATTTATATTTTTAACTGATTGTGATTAATGAGTTGCATAAAATCCAGGAGAAGGATATGGGTCGTCCAATGTCTCAATTAGAGTTTTTTAGTCATGTCCACAAGAAGAATCATGGACTTGGCGATTTTGTTGATAAAAAATCCAAGCGAGTTCATGTAAGTACAATTAAAGTTTATGTACTTCATAGTTTGTTAATATAATGAGTAAGATAAGGTTTTTTTTTTCCAGGATACTTATAAGGCCTCAATCGAGTCTAAGTATGGTACCGTTAGAGAAGATCAGCCTGAGTTTGATCCCGACTCATGGATGGATGCTATCAACTGTCCATCTAAGGGTCGTGTTTATGGGTTTGGTCCTCGACAACCCGCTTCGCATGTTCTTGGCATGCCCACTTCACCTAGACGTTCAATACTTGCACGTGATGAAAAGGTGGATAATTTAAAGTTGGAATTAGCTAGTGCACGAAATACAATAGAAGAAAACAACGAAAGAATTGATGATCTCACTCAATGTCTGGAAAGAGTAGAAAGAAATCATAAGGTTGAGATGCAAGAAACAGTGCGAAGTGTGCTTAGGGAACTAAGCATTCCAAACTTTCAATTTCCTTCTAGCTCGGGATCACGAAATGATGATGTGTAAGACATGATGTTCATACACACTGGAATCTTGATGTAATAACTTCATCTATTAAAGTTTTAATGCATTTTGATAATTTTTTATTATTTAGTGTTTTTTGATACTAATTAACAGGTTTTATAAATTTTGCATTTTGATTATTTAGTGTGCTTTGGTACTAACTGATTATTAGTTTAGCAAGTTTTGTAAATTTATAGTATTTTTTTTATTAATATATAAATTAATTAAGCTGCTTGTACGAAAAAGATTACCAACGGAAATTCCGTTGGTAATGATAGAGTATTAAAACTTTTACCAATGGAAAGTTGGTTGGTAAAGGTAGACTTTACCAACGGAACATTCGTTGGTAATGATACAATTTTTTAGAGTTTTCCCAACGGCAATTCGGTTGGTAATGCTAGATATTTTAAACTTTTACCAAAGAGAAATCGGTTGGCAAAGGCAAAATTTACCAACGGAAAATCCGTTGGTAATGACATGCGTTTTCCCAACAAAAATTTGGTTGGTAACGGTGAAGTTTACCAACGGATTTTCAGTAGGTAATGATACAATTTTCTAAGGGTTTTCCAACGGGCAATCGGTTGGTAATGCTAGATATTTACCAACCGAATTGCCGATGGTAATGATAATACTTTTACCAACGGAATTTGCGTTGGAAAAGGATAAGGTTTTACCAACGGTTTTTTCTTTGGTATTGAAAAGACCTTTACCAACGGATTTTCTGTTGGTAAAAGTTTTATGCTTTACCTACTGAAAATCCATTGGTAAACTATCAGCGACCCTCACAATCGCAACGGACTTTCGGTCGATTAATTTCGGTTGGTGAAGATTATTAGCAACGGATTTTGAGGCTTCAGGCACGGATTTTTGAGGCTCCTTGTTTTTTAGTAGTGTATGAAAAATCATTAGAATATTAGTGTTATAATGAGCAAATATTAAAAAGCTTAAGCACAATTAATTAAAATGTGGTGTAAATATAATTACCCTGCTTCCATCCATAAACATCTTGTACTTAAGTTCTCGTTTGTGATTACATAAAATATAATTATTTTACCTATGCACTTATTAAATTATGCACTATATTCCAACGTTTTCCATTTCTGCAACAAATACCACAAATTTCTCATCCTTTATTTTGTTAATAGGGTTCAAGAAAAGACAGTAGCGAAAAGAGAAAATAAAATTTTAATTTTATATATTTTGCTTAAAAATTTATTCCCATCTAGGGTTATGTCGTTAAAACTCAACGAAAAATAAATATACTCAATCCAATCGTATTATTAGTCATGCTAAATGCATCAATCGATAACATTCACGAGATAGATAAAAATAATAGGTGAAATAGTCACTAGCATTGATCATAATAATTATTTTTGTTTCTACTACAAAAACCTTGAAAGATATCCAAACCTCTCTACTATTGAGATGCATATCCACCAATTACACAAAATCGCTCATTGGTTGTCGCGGATCGGAGTAGATGGCTTTTAGGAAAAGTGGATGCACGTCTTTCGTTAACGTCACCTTGGCATCTAATTTCTCAACAAGTGGCCAAATCTTTTGATAATGGGGGAAATAGTTGCAAATAATAAAATAAATACAATATAAGGAAAGTTTAAGCCTTTTTTTTTTCCTTAGTAACTATCTAGTAATATCCAATCCTCCTACCAAGGACTGCTATAAGGAAATAAAAAACTGGTGAAGCACCTAGCAGCATGTTTTGCAAAGCTTAAAAGTCATACTTACAAATGAAACAAGTATTTAACATTTTAAAAATGGAAATGCTAACCGAACAGGGGTGTTGACAGGCGCCTATGTGACGTCCCCCAATTGGAGGGACTGCCCCTGTCACAGTAGCATTGCCCTTTTAAAAAGTATAGTCCCACTTGCACCTATATTTCCCAGTGTTTGGCTTAAGAGCAAAACAGATTCTAAAGCCTCTCCATAGGGGGAAAAACTCTAATTCCAGGTGGGCATGGAAAGCCTTAAAGAGATCGTAAAGCAAATGAGAGTGCAAATTGACACGTGCGGACACCATATTTCGAAAGTTGAAGAAAACCCTATCATTCAACTCTTCACTACAAATTATGATATTTTTGAAATGCCCTTGTTTAAGCCCCCTTTTTTTTTTCAAAATGCATTTTAAAATATTGTTTTGTTGGAGAATATGTGGTTAATAAGTTTTAAAAAAAAAGTTTTGGATTTGTGTGCAAAATGTTTTTATAAGAAAATGTGTGATTGAAAATGAATTTTTGGAAAAATGGAGACCAAACATCTAATTTTTCATTTTTAACAGGCAATTGAGAAAATCATCAATAGCTTCGCTTCACGCCAGCTCCAGAGTGAAGTCGTCATTCTGGTACCATAGAACATGAAAAAGCAAGTACAAAGGGGAAAAGAAGCAGAAGAAGTATCATAAGGAAAACCTTACCTCTGAAGCACATTGCCGGGTGAAGGCTTTGACATAACCCAGAGTTGATAAACACCGTTGCTCTTTCTCACCAACAATATAATCATTTCTGCTCCAGTCTTGATAGGAGTGACTGCAACGTTCATACAAACCAAGGAAAATGAACATAAAAAATAGATCTGTAGAGTTTAACATGTAGTATATAAATGCTTAATACAACTACAATGCGAAAATATAAACTTTCAAAGTGTAAAAATTGAACCAAAACTTCTTCAACATCATCAATGGAGTGCCCTATGATGTTGAGTTCACATTTGTGCAACACTGAATCATACACCGTCGTCCACGAGAAAGGCAATAAATATACCGAGAAAAGGATCCGTCGAAAGCCACCAAAAGTTTCACCCGAGATATGAACTTTTCCCACTTGGTTACCTCTCCACACTTTTTCACTTTTGTTATTTCAAGTCAGAATGAAATAAGTGAAGAAACTTGTAATTATAAAGTCAAAACCATTTGAATTCAAATTCAAATATTGTACCAAGATCAATAGTGAAAGTGACATAACTAGGTAATGAGGCTTGACAAGACTAAATCCAACCATTGGATTTTATCTATGGTCCAAAATATTCCTAAACTAGCACAATCCTCTTCGATCTCTTTAGACCAATTAATGTGTAACATGTGGATAGAGTGATCCACCTCACAAGACCCAAAAAAAAAAAAAAAAAAAAAAAAAAAAAAAGATAATAACAATAATCTAGTACACAATTTCATCAGATAACAGGGTTACGAAAAGCAGGGCCTCTTTGATTTCATGCTCTCTTTGTCCAATTCCAATACATGAGCCCATTCGTCCCACGGCCATATGAATTGAAAAATTGATCTGCAATTTAAAAATTACCACAAAGGATGAAGCAACGAGAAGATTTTCTGAGAATGATGCGTCATCATAAGTCAAGACATACTAGAGCACATTCGAGCAGAAAGATGTCCAATAATGCACAAGGTAAACAAATGAGGCATAGAGAATCCTAAATATTATTATTTTCATAAATAACCAATAATGAACAATCACTTCAAAACATATATTTTGGGTCAAGAGTCCCTACTACACAAATTGATCAGAATGATCTAAAGGTAACTATTTTCTAAAATGGCACCTTAAATTAGTTCCATACATAAGTCGTTATAAAATATGCAGAGTTACAAAAGGGAAAACTTTTTCCAATTTTAACCCACGATTCCTACTAAACTCTAATTAATGTTATGCTTGGCTACCATGCATTAACAAAGGAAGAGACATTTACTGAACTAGATAGCTTCGGCTCTACACCCAAAAACACAAACACTTGCCAAAATTTAGGAAAAATTGATAGGAGTAACCGGAGAAGTTGAAAAACATTGTTGGTAGGGTGGTGAAATCATAACTTGGGCTTTCTCATTTTGATAAGTCTCCTATAATTTGTTTTAATTTGCTTGAACTGTCATCATATCTATGTTAGATTAGCATAAAAATACCAATTCAAAAATTGATTTTCTAGATAATGTAAAAGTTAAAATAATTATAGTAATTATTAGGAATCAAATAAATATCAATCCCTGTGGTTTCGACCCTCTACTTTCAATATTATATTACAAAATTTGACATCGTCCACTTGCGATATAAATCACGTTATAGAAAACATGCGACACCAACCTAAAGAACCGCTCATTTCTTTTCTACACTGAGGTACCAAAATATCTATTATTGCAGAAACAAAAAAATCCTAAAATTGTTTTCGTAGCATCAAGGTATCAAAACACAGTTAGTTACATATATTTACTATTCCAGAAACTAATGAATACTAAAATTATTTTCGTAACTCAAAATCAAATGAATGAAAATATATCAGCATTCCTTCAAAGTAACACTTGTCCATTGAATTTATCCTTCATACTAATTATCGCTACATGCATAGAGTTCTTATTTCCGGCTTTTAGTGTTAGAATGATTGGAAATGAATTATCTCACCATCGTGAAAGAAAGGAAAGACCATCGAAAAAGTTATGAACAATGAAATGTTGAGAAAAAAGAAAGAATGAAAAAAAGGTTTTATATCTATGGTGTAACAATATTTCTTTAATTAATAAGTATATTAAAACCCTAATTTTGTTAGAACAAAGTACCCTATATTTTTGGGTTGTTTTGAAAAAACATTATAAACTTGGATTAAATGGTAATTACCTTAAATTGAACGTAAAATATACGTTCAAAACCTAAACTCACATCAATCCTCACAAATCAGCCTCCAGTGTGCAAAAATCAAAGGAAAATTGAAAGGAAAAAGAGGAAATCTTCCACAAATACATAAACAAAATTTATTCATTCTTTAAATCGAGGAAACCATCCACAAAAACATTGAAAAATCTGGAAAAAAAGTCGAGCAGATCAGCAACGAAAACACAAAAAAAATTACAGGTATTTCTATGTTTTGGATTCCATGATTATAGCTCATTATCCATCTCGTTTTTGTTTTAATTAACATTTATGAAAATAAAATTGTTGAAGTTGAGTGGATTGTTGAAGTTGAGTGGATTGTGTATGAAAAATTAGTTTTGAATCAATTACATTGATGCTTGCAAGGTGTTTGGCAAAAAGATAATGTGAAAAAGTGGCATTCTATCACTTTTTTCAAAAAAAAGTCACAGCATTTCTTTTAAGCAATTAGCTAGGTATGCATGTGTGAGTTTTTGGAAATTTGAACGTACATATTCAAGCCCTATTTTCTGGTAATACACATGAGAAAGAAAACTTTAAACTAATTGCATTGATGCTTGCAATGTGTTTGTTCAAAGAAGAAGGTGAGAAAGTGGCATTTTGTCACTTTTCTTAGAAAAAGTGACATTTTATGACTTTTCTCCAAAACAGTCACCATTTATCATTGGAGCAATTAATCGGATGCATACATTTGTTTTTTTGAAAGTTTGAATATTTCAATTCATACCTTATTTTTTGGTAATACATATGAAAAAGAAAACTTTGAATCGACTACATGGATGCTTGCAAGATATTTTATCATGAAGAGTGACATTCTGTCACCTTTCTAAAAAAAGTGACATTTGTTACATTTATACAAGAACAGTCACCCTTTATCATTGGAACAATTAACCGGATGTATACGTGTACTTTTTTGAAAGTTTAAACATACCAATTCATGCCCCCTTATCTGAGAATACATATGAAAATGAAAATTTTGAATCAATTACATGGATGCACATGGAGAGGGTGACATTCTGTCACTTTTCTTAAAAAAAAAAAAGTGACATTGTGTGACCTTTCTCCAATTCAGTCACACTTTATCATTGGAGCAATTAACCGGATGTATACGTGTGCTTTTCTGAAAGTTTAAACATACCAATTCATACTCTATTTTCTGGTACTACATATGAAAAAAAAAAACTTTGAATCCACTACATGGATGCATGTAATGTGTTTGCTCATGTAATCCACTATCACTTTTTCCCAAAAAAAAAGTGACATTGTGTCACTTTTCTCCGAAAAAGTGGCATTCTATCACTTTTCTCCGAAAAAAGTGTTTTTTCCAAAAATAGTCAAGCATTTTGGAATTATTAAGATACATATTCAAGCCCTATTTTCTAGTAATAAATATGAAAAATAAAACTTTGAATCAGGTACATTGATGTATGCATGGTGTTTGATGAAGGAGAATGTGAAAAATTAATATGCTGTCACTTCTTTTAGAAAAAGTCACAGAATCACTTTTTGACCAAATAACTAGATGCATATTACTCGGTCACTTAAAAAAAAAACAAAACTCACACAATCTCTTTGTAATATTTTTGTAAGTATGGATAAAATCAATGTCTTCATTTGTTATGGAGGCAAGTGGACACAAGATAATGAGTACACAAGTGACAAAATGACTGGAATTGTTGTCCCGATGGATTGCACGTACAACCACCTTGAGTGCATGATATGTTCCATGATGAAAGTAAGTGCATCAATTCAGAGAGTAAAAATACAATATAGAGTGAAGAAAAACCTGCCTTTAATGGAGATTTCAGATGATATTTCACTAACATTTTATTTGGAGTTGAAGAGAGAGGATAAAGATCTTGCAAGCTTTCCATTGTGCATAGATGTGACAACGGTATCAAAAAGTCACGAAACTGAATTTGTTAATAAGATACAATGTTTGGAGGCTGTCAATTATGAAAAAAATGATATGCTACAATTGCAGTTTTGCGAAGCTGTAACTGATAATTCTGTGACATCAGCTCAAAAATTACCTAGTATGGAAGAAATTACGATTGATGTATACAATAGTATGTCGGAAGTTGGAGAAACAACGAATGAAGGAGGAAGTGATATCATTTCAATGGTCACTATGGATGGAATTTGAAAAGATAAAGTGTTCAAGAACAAGACATTGGTTAAGAGAAGTATTTCGATATATGCGATACACAATAACTTTCAATTCAAGGTAAGTAAGTCGGACAAGAAAGAGTATGTGTTGAAATGTATTGATGATAAGTGTAAATGGACTTTTAGAGCTTCAAGACTTGGTGGAACCGATATGTTCAAGGTAAGGTGTATAAAAAATGTCCATATATGCTCAAATAATATTATTTTAGGAGATCATCGTCAAGCAACCAGCTCAATAGTAGGAGAATTCATCATGTAAAAGTATATCTCAACAAAAACAACATACACTCCTGCAGACATTATAAGTGACATGATGAATACCTATGGAGTGTCGATGAGCTATGAGAAAGCTTGGAGATCTAAGGAGAAAGCATTGAAATTAGTGAGAGGAGATCCTACAGAGTCATATGAAAAGCTTCCAGAATACTTGTACATGATAGAACAAACAAATCCTGGATCATTTACAAAAATTGAGACATATCAGGACAACAAATTCAAGTACCCCTTCATGGCATTAGGAGCATCTATTCAAGGGTGGAAGTATTGTAGACCAGTTATAGTAATAGATGCTACATTCTTAAAAGGCAACTATGGAAGAACACTATTCACTGCATGTACACAAGATGCCAACAACAGTATCTTTATATTAGCATTTGGAGTTGGTGATTTAGAAACCAATGATTCTTGGGAGTGGTTCTTAAGTATGTTAAAAGAAGCATATGGTGAGCGAGAAGGTTTGTGTATAATCTCAGATAGACATGCAAGCATAAAAAAATGCAATTCACAAAGTGTATGAGAATGCAATGCACGAATTATGTTCTTATCACTTACTAAAGAACTTGAAGTCTTCTTTTGGTGGGAAAAAAAGGGGAAAGAATATTGCAGAACATTTCAATAGGGCTGTAAGAGCATATTCTAAGACTGATTTTGAGTTCCATATGAAATAACTTGATGAAATCAATACAGGAATTCGATCACATTTGGTATATTCTCATTGTTAACTTCTATAATAATTGATGTCACTTTTTGTTTAAAAAGTGACATTCTGTCACTTCTCGACCAAAGGGTGATAGAACGTCACTTTTTTTGTTAATAGTGACATGATATGTCACATTTTGTTTGAAAAATTTGTATGTGTTGATACTTTTTTTTAAAAGTGAGTTTAAACAAAAAGTGACATTCTGTCACTTTTCAACCAAAGAGTGTCAGAATGCCACTTTTTTGTTAATAGTGACATGATGTCAATTTTTGTTTAAAAAGTTTGTATGTGTTGAAAGTGAGTCCAAAACATGATAGAAAGTCACTTTTTCTGTTAATATTTTGAATTTTCTTTGTGCAGAAAGATATTGGTTATGAGAAATGGTCGAGGGCTTACATGACAAAGGGCAGATTTTCTACAATGACTTCAAACATAGTTGAATCGGTAAATTCGGTAACAAAAGCAATGAAATGTTGTCCAATAGAGCCTTTATTGGAATCGTTAAGATATTTGTTACAAGAATGGTTTGTGAAACATATAAATGATGCACGAGCAACATTCACAATACTTGCCACCAAGCAAGAGAAAAAACTGAGAGAAAATTCTGGGGAGTCAAAGAAAATGAAGATAAAAAGTTATAAACTTGTTGTTTTGTTATTGTACATCAAGATTTCTATTGTAACATGATTTGTATCTTCTATTCATATTGAATTTTCACTTTAAATCTTCTTTTCATATAAAATAGTGACAAATTTATTGATAGATTATTTTGTTATATTATGCACATAGGTATCAACTTCAAGTTCAATATTGTACCAAGTTAATGATGGTTGTGCCTCATATTTGGTGAACATGGAAGAAAGAACATGCACATGCAACCATTTCCAAGTGGATAAGATTCCATGTGCACATGCACTTGCGATTATTGCAAAGATAAAGGAGGATTCATATTCATATTGTTCCGTATTTTATACAACAAATATGTATATTCAAACATATAGTGCATCAATTTTTCCACTAGGAGATCATAATGAGTGGAATGTACCAAATGAGGTAAGAGCAAGAATAATCTTGGCTTATAACCCAAAAAGAAAATCTGGACGACCTAAAGAAAAAAGAATACCATCAAAAGGAGAGAAAACTCAAAGCGCAAAATGTGGAAGATGTGGGAATTATGGTCACAATCGTAGACCATGTCAAAATCCGCCAAAGGTGAAAAAGAAACCACAAAAGAAAAGGAAGTTAGAAGATATATGAAACTAGATTATTTGATATTTTTTGTTTTGGTCATTTTTCAATTCAAATATTCTAAGAATTGTAAAAATACTTTAAGCTAAATGTCGATTTTGAAATTTATTGTGTATGTGAATTTGTTAGAAAAAAGTGACAATAGAAATTGATGAATTTTGTTAAAAAATTCTTTGTTGTAAGTATGTGCATGTGACAATGTATTCATACTCCATTGACATTGGATCCACATTTGGTTAATTGACAAGTGACATTATGTCACTTTTTGGACATACAAGAAACTATTGTTTTTAAAACTATAGTCAGGCAATATATTGTTAAAAATGTGACATTATTCCTTCCTCCATTGACATTGTAAGTGTGTTCAAAATTCCACAAATAACGCTGCTTTTGTTAAAAAAAATAAGTGACATTGTTACAAAAAGTGACATTATGTCACTTTTCTTTCGAAAAAGTAACATTATGTCACTTTTCTGTCGAAAAAGTGACATTTGTGTTTAAATTATTGTTAAAAAGGTGACATTATTTCTTGACATTGCAAGTGTGTTCAAAATTCGACAAATAATACTGCTTTTGTTAAAAAATAAGTGACATTATGTCACTTTTCTGTCTCCATTGACATTGTAAGTGTGTTCAAAATTCCACAAATAATGCTGCTTTTGTTAAAACATAAGTGACACTGTTAAAAAAGTGACGCAGTGTCACTTTTTTCATGGTCACCAACTCTGAGTGAGGAGCTCCTTTGCTCGTGCCCCCCACCCAGGAGTCACGAGCTTAATTGCTGGAGTCACGAGCTTAATTGCTTTTCTTTAAAGCTTAGTACAAGTTCTCTCAAAAATAAATCTAACACAAACTCAAGTTCTAACAAATCTTCAAGCAAAAGCAAGAGATCCATAACGGTAAAAAAGTGACGCAGTGTCACTTTTCTGTTGAAAAAGTGACATTATGTCACTTTTTTGACATACAAGAACTATTGTGTTTAAAGAATAATAGAAGCTACATCACCAATCCCTGCTCCATTGATGTTGTAAAAGAATTGGTTATTAACAATTGAAGTTGTCTACCACCATTAACATTGCCACTTTTCCCTAAATCAGTTACTATGTACAAAGCATCAAAACTACCAGCCAAATCAAATCAGTCATTACAAATGAAGGCACGTCATTACAAAAACAAGACATGTTTCTTCACTTCCTCAAAATCACCTACTTCTCTATCACATCAGGATCACTTACTTCTCTATCACATCAGGATATAGCTACTCCATTTCCTTTGACACCCATTCATTGTCTGTATCATATTCCTCTTCTTGCTTCTTCTTTCCATAAGCATATAGTTGAGCTGCCAAATTTCTTCTAAGATGTGGAACATTAAAAGACTTTGGCATCTCATTTAGCATTCCATTAATGAAGTACTGGGCATACTTAATTACATAGATTCCACAATCTCCACTACATGAAATAATGAAAAGTACTTTAGATAATTACATACTAGAATGTCAGATGAAAAAAAAAAACATCTCCAGAAATAAACTTACCCATTATTTTGTTGTGGAAGTTTTGGAACTATTTTTACAACTAATGGTTTCAAAGCTTCTTCTTCTGAAATGCCCTTTCCCTTAAATAAGTCAGTATGAAAGAGAAGATGAGGAATAATATCAGAAAATGGTTTAATAGCCTCAAGTACTAATGCCTTTCTCACAACCTTGTTGTACGAATTCTATACATTAAGACACATATGTTGAATGTCAAAATGACACAAAATCCAATGAGTTGAATTGGACATTCTAATTGGAATAAGCACATGGTCAACAAGGTTTCAATTTGTGTTGCACGGCATATACAACCCAATAACATATGATAGAAGAGAAGTCTGCTTTTTTAGAGCTGACTTATCTTGGCAAAAGTCGGCGTAAAGGCCTCTCATTTGGCTATCAAACGGGAAATATGTGGTTGTAGCCTTTATGTTTATCCCTTCTCCATATCTTAACAACTTTCTTAAATAATAGAAACACACATCAATATGCTACAAAAAAAGAGAAAAATGACAAAATCAACAATAGTAATAAACAAAATAAACAAAATAATCTTAAAAACAAAAACATATAAAATAATTTACTGAATCTTCCAAACATTCGTTTGGAATAACAACTCATACCACCATTGTTTTGTAGAGATTGCAATGTCACAAAAATAAAAGCATGGATTGATAACGGAATTTTCATCATTGAAATGTTTTTTCCTACATAACAAAATGGAAAAAGTCACATGAAAGTTACTGTACTGGAAAAAATTCACAAACAACATATATTAGTAATAACTTATTTTTCTTTACCAATCCCTTGTTAAACCAAAGTTCAAAAGCATCAACATCATGTGCCATTGGAGGGCCAACACCAACCGGGAATGCAAACGTACCTTTAACAACACGTTTCTTAGTCCCCGATGTAGAATCAAATTCATTGACCCAGGGAGACTGAAGAAGCACTCCGGGTTTCTTTTGTCTTTTCAGATGCATGTCTGGGGTCTCATCATCAATATCAATGATTCGAGCATTTCCCTCTTCAATTTCAGTTTCATCTTCAATTGCAGCCGTTACTTCCACAACTTTCTCCCAAACATCATCCTTCAATTCAACCTCCTCCAAAAAATCAATTCTACCTTCATTACATGGTGATACAACATCCTGGGACATGAACAATAACACAAATTCAAATTATATTAATGTAAAAACATGCACAAGTTATGATGAAAAAGTTGATAGAATAAAAACACAAGTACTTCTTCATTTTTTGCTAAACTACGAGCAACAATATCATCAACTTTTAACCAATCATCTTCATGAAATTCTATTTCTTCATTCAAATTCATCTCGACTGCCTTATCACTTTTTACCACTGCCCTGAGACTTTTTTCCACTGCCTTATCACTTTTTTCAACCGACTTGTCACTTTTTCTGACAGGCACCTCTACATCTTTTTCCCCACAACTCAATTCAAACTCAATACCTAAAGAAAAACTAGGGTAGTCATTATACACCTGGTCTATTTCATCAGTTAAACTTTCCACACCATCCTACAAAAAAAGTCACAAAGATAATCAAAAAAGTGACAATAAGTTAAAAAAGTAACAAAATTCAGCAAAAAGTTGCAAGTATGAATTCTAAACTCAATAACTCTTGAATACCTTCGTTTGTTCTTCATTACTAGCTAACATATTGTCTGTTTCATTAGGTAATCTCTCCACACCATCCTACAAAACAGTCACAAAGATCATCAAAAAGTGACAATAACTTAAAAAAGTAACAAAATTCAGCAAAAAGTAGCAAGTATGAATTCTAAACTCAATAACTCTTGAATACCTTCATTTCTTCTTTATTACCAGCTAACATCTGGTCCGTTTTATTAGGTAAACTCTCCACATCATCCTACAAAAAAGTCACAAAGATCATCAAAAAGTGACAATAATTTAAAAAAGTAACAAAATTCAGCAAAAAGTCGCAATTATTAATTCTAAACTCAATAACTCTTGAATACCTTCATCTGTCTTTTATTACCAACTAACATCTTCTCTACTTTGCATTCCAAAATTTAAAGACGCTCCATCACTTCTTCATTTGTTTTAATCCTTTCTTCAACATCTTTTAGCCGGTTCTCAATTGGATTTGATTGCATTCTACGTTCAAGATTTGAGATTCGTTTTAAAATCACATCATTTGATTGAACAAATTTCAGTTCAACCTCGAATAGCCGTCTCAAAACTTTTTCATTTGGTTGCTGGACTTGCTGAAAAGAATGTAAAATAATAAGAACCTTTGAAAAAACTTCGAGCATGGTGAACAGAAAATAATAAAAAGAAAAAATACCCACAAACCTCAATAATCTTCCCTTTGTTTTTCTTTTCTGTAGACCTTCCAGTTCGATCAACAGATTTTGTTTTTCCTTCATCTATGAACTTTTTCAGACCAACAATAGAATGCTCAAAATTATCATCATCCTGGTCACCACCCAAACCTTCAACAAATAAACCAACCACATACTCTTCTACCTTCTCAGCCTCCAGAGGCACAATTTGATTCACATCCAACTGAAAAATAAATAATCATATCAACAACAGCAAAAGATAAACTAAAGACATAATATAAACAATAAAAGGGTAAAAAACTTACTTTAATCAAATAAAAAATGGTCTTCCTTAACCCCACAGATGTCACATGTTGATTGCTACTCCAACTCAACATCCGAGGACGCTGAGATTCATGCTTCATGCAGTAATTTTTTCGAGCAATAGCAGGAATTGTTTCATAAATCCATACTTGAAACGAAACTAGGAAGCCATTCAATCTATACTCCAAGAACTTCTTTTCCATAAAAATATTCTTCATTTTCTGATTAAATGCACTCTTTAGGGATGATAAAGTCATACTAAAAATTTCTATACCCCATGGAAAAGAATTCAAATCCTCAGACTCCACAAGGCAAAAAAATGAGTCATCAACTCCTTTATGATAGGATGTACGAAATAGAAAGGATGTAATCAAATAAATTATGCCTATATCCACAACATCTTTATCTACGGTGTCAGCAGGCAAATTTAAAAACACTTCTTGAACCTCTTTTGTTGTGACACTTTCGTGATCTTTAAAATATTGTTCTTTTAAACGACCCTTCATTCTATATCAAGTTAGATCACCATTTCCAGTACACTTAAGCCTTGATATCAAACAAAACTCTTTGATTGAAAATCTTACCAATTCATCAAAGATATTAAACCACATTTCATTAGAATTCGGCTGCTTAACTTTTCTGAGCAGCAACTGGTGTATCAACTGTGGTTGTAAAATTATTTCCTTCAAATCAATGAAGGCACCAAAGCATTTATTTTTGAATAAAGTCCTTTGATATGGACTAAATTTTTCATTCAAGTCTGTTATCACCTCGTGTGGAGATAACAACGTCACTTTTACTTTGAACCAACAGGATTGAGGGATTAATAAATCCCAATCCTACAAAAAGAAAAAAGAAACAGTTAAAATAAAATTCAAGAAGAAGTACGTGCATTATGAAAGTCCAAAAGTGACACAAACTGTAAAAAAGGTGACATAAAACCAAAAAAAGTGACAACCATCACAAAGATGCTTCCTCATCAAAACACAACCAAAAAAAGTTGTAATTTATTTTATTTTGTAGTTGGTATTGCTTCATATGGATGTCAGTAAATGAGTGCTCTAACTTGAGCTTTTGACAAGCTAATTCAACCTTTATGGAAAGTGGTCATTGTATCAATTTTATGACTATTATCATTATACTTAAAACAAAGTTTTGGAAATTAATAGGACAGCAGTAAGAAATTTTTGAAGTTTACATATGACAGATAACTCAAGTACAATGGATGGGCAAATTTGTTCATTGGAAAATCATATAAACAAAGGCACAACCACCATGCATACAAACACATCCACACATTTTTTTTTCGTGCATTCTGAAGTCACCATGTAAGACCAACTAGAAACTATGAAAACCAAAGTAGCATTATAGTAGCAAAAAAATGTAAATCAGTAAAATTTACTAAAATCATTGCTAAAGATACACAATCTTCATTCACTGCACAAAATGTACAAAAACTATTGAGAAACACACAAAAATTGTAAAGAACAAGACAATGTACGCAATATAAGTCAATAAAACATAAAAAAAAATGTTGCTACCTTCGGTTCATAAGAAGATGAGGAAATTTTGGTCCTCTTCTTTAAGGATGGTTCTTCGAGATTTCTTTGCCTCTTCGATCCACTTTTTTCAGCCATTGCAAAAATACGAGTTAATTGTTGGAATCGAAATTAGATTTTTGATCTAGGGTTTAGGCTAATTGGGATTTATGGTCAAAATGATAATGAGACAAGAAACAAAACGATTACGAAGGGAAAACAAAGAAGAAATTGAGGGAAAATGGGTCGAAAATGGAGATTTACAGTCGTATGTTGCTGGACGATTTCCACAATGATAATGAGATAAGAAACTAAACGATTACGAAGGGAAAACAAAGAAGAAATTGATGGAAAATGGGTCGAAAATGGAGATTTACAGTTCGCTTCTGGATTACATACGCAGCTAGACGATTTCCACAAATGAGCCGTTTCAGGGGATTAGGGTATCGTCCACAAATGAGGCGTTTTAGGGGATTAGGGCTTGCTGTAGAATTTCGTTTAGGTTTGGTTTTGATTTTACCAATTTAGGACGTAAATAATACTTCTTTAGAATATTTTAATAATTTAAAAGGTATTAATTTAAACATTTTTAAGAAGGGGGTACAGGGCCTAATTTCCTCTAAGAAAATTGTGGGTTACTTAAAGTCCGTTTGAGCCCAATTCTTTGTTAAAAATGTATTTCAAAATAGTTAATTGATAAAGAATGCAGCGTTAGAAAATAAGACCTTTTTGTAAATTTATATGTAATATTATTATATTGATAAATGTATGATTAAAAAGAAAAGTTACTGAAATGCATTTTGAAAATAATAAACAATACAATCAGCCAGAAAAGATACATGCCGTGCACAGTGAGCTTCAAAATCATCGAAGATCTACAACCTCTACTCAACGATAAGAGAAATCCCCCTATACCCAATTCTCCACCTCATTCTCCACGTCCACATAGACTACGCTAACCCCACCTCAGTCTCCATATCACCCCCTCTTGTCTTTCTCTAAAACTCCACACAACAAAACAGAGAGATATAGAGAGAGACTCTGTAAGCAAAAATGGCTTCAACAGCTGCATCACCAGCCTTCTGTGCCATCCCAAAGATCTCAACAACCACCAATAGGGCCTCCACCTCCGCCACTCGCTTGCTCCTCAAGACCCCTCTTCGTGGCCTGGGTTTCGCTGGAGCCGCTGCTGACCCAATTTTCGCCCACCATGTCGCCACCAAGCTTCGATCTTTTAAGAGCTCTTCTGCCAAGCCCCTGAGGGGCGTCGCTTCCATGGCTAAGAAGAGTGTCGGAGACCTCACCGCTGCCGACCTCAAGGGTAAAAAGGTGTTTGTTAGAGCTGATTTGAATGTCCCACTCGATGATAATCAGAACATCACTGATGATACTAGAATTAGAGCTGCTGTTCCCACCATTAAGCACTTGATTAGCAATGGTGCTAAAGTTATTCTCTCGAGCCATTTGGTGAGTCAAAATTTTGTAATTTGATTCAGATTATGATTTATAGATGTTATTATTACTGGTTCTGATTGAATTTTTCCAAGAATTTCTGCACTTCGATGCATTCTTCTATCTGGGTCCTTACTGTCTGACTGTTATTTGATAGAACTGAACTACTTAACTTCGATCTGATGTTGCCTGTGATCAATTTCGGTTTGGATTTCGATCTGGTGTCAAATTTGAGAATTGTGCCTGGTTTTGTAAAATTATATATATTTATGCAAAATTCCTGATTGGGACATTATTCTGGGAACAGTACACCATTAAATCTCCTAATAGGTAATATATAATGTTTGGTAATGTTTCCCGTGTATGATGGTGGTTAATTCTTTCGAATTCCATTATCCAACATCGTTGATTTTCTAATTACTGTCACATATCACCGGTTTTGCTTGTCTTTAATATTTTTGCCAGCACATTTCTGCTTGCCTATGATTTCACAGTCAACTCTTGTTCTTTTCTGGCTTTTCAGGGACGACCAAAAGGTGTCACTCCAAAATTCAGCCTTGGACCCCTTGTTCCCAGGCTATCTCAACTGCTTGGTGTCTCGGTATGTTTTTGTCAAAATTCGAAGTACAAGTTGTGAACCGTAAAATAAGAACAATATGAAGGGTGTCAGAATAGTAGAGTAATAAATGATGTGTTACAAAGACTCCCAAAAGTAATGGATTCTGTTTTAACTTTTATCCCTTGATGAATAATGAATAGGTTGTGAAGGCTGATGACTGCATTGGTCCAGAGGTCGAAAAGTTGGTGGCTTCACTCTCTGAGGGTGATGTTCTTCTCCTTGAGAATGTTCGGTTTTACAAAGAGGAAGAAAAGAATGACTCTGAGTTTGCAAAGAAGCTGGCGTCATTGGCTGATATATATGTGAACGATGCATTTGGTACTGCACACAGAGCACATGCCTCTACTGAGGGAGTTACAAAATTCTTGAAGCCCTCGGTTGCTGGTTTCCTTTTACAGAAGGTTAGATTTTCTTGATTATACAACTCACTGATTTATGCCGATGACTGAACAATAGTTTATCAGTACCATTTTACAAATTTAAGAGGTTTTAATTTTGCTGTTTTAGGAGCTGGACTATCTTGTAGGAGCGGTTTCAAATCCTAAAAGGCCATTTGCAGCAATAGTCGGCGGTTCAAAGGTGTCCTCTAAGATCGGAGTGATTGAATCTCTTTTAGAGAAGTGTGATATCTTGCTTTTGGGTGGGGGAATGATCTTCACATTTTACAAGGCACAAGGTCTTTCAGTTGGGTCGTCCCTAGTGGAAGAAGACAAGCTGGATCTTGCAACAACCCTTATTAAGAAGGCTAAGGCCAAAGGAGTCAGTCTCTTGTTACCTTCAGACGTCGTCGTGGCAGACAAGTTTGCTCCTGATGCAGATAGCAAGGTCTAGTGCTCGATCTTGCTGCCAATGTTTTAAGTTGATTTTTTCCACCCCTTTGTTGGGAAGTTGAAATTTAATGGTCTCCACTCTCCAGCAATATTTTATCAAACTATTCTTTAATGGAATTCTAGGCCTCTTGATTTTCTATTGGAAAGCTAACACTTGAAGGCTAAAATGTTTGTTGGTTATTGCAGATTGTGCCGGCATCTGGTATCCCGGACGGCTGGATGGGATTGGATATTGGACCAGATTCTATCAAGACATTCAATGATGCCTTGGAAACAACAAAGACTGTTATTTGGAACGGACCAATGGGAGTTTTTGAATTTGATAAGTTTGCTGTTGGCACAGAGGTATGGAATAATACTATTTCGTCCTTTCAAGATGCCCATCCACGTAAATAGTGTATTCGGCAAATCTAGGTCAATTTTCATCTTGTCATCCTCATCCGTATTGCCAGAAGCTGTTTTTTCTTAAAAAACCTGCTTTATAAATGCATTTACATAATCATTTCCTTCATACAAGTCAACAATTCGTTAGTTTTGAAAGATCGAAGTGTAGATGGAGTGTTAAAACTGTATCCAGGACAGTTCACGAATCTTTGCCATATCATTCTTCTTTTCATTCCTAAATGTAAAAGCATAGGGCAAAAAGTAGACAATAGTTGAGAAAGAGATTTTGGTTACAGGCTGTTGCAAAGAAGCTAGCTGAACTCAGTGGGAAGGGAGTGACAACTATCATAGGAGGTGGTGATTCCGTTGCAGCTGTAGAGAAAGTTGGAGTTGCCGATGTGATGAGCCACATATCGACTGGTGGTGGTGCCAGTTTGGAGCTCTTGGAAGGCAAAGAGCTCCCCGGTGTCCTTGCCCTTGAAGAAGCTGTTCCAGTTGCCGTGTAACGCTCTAATTCAATTTATTAACCTGTAATCTATCTTGATGTTCCATTTCTGGTACGTAAACTAGAAAAGTTTAGTATACGGGGATGTTTCACTTCACTGTTGATTTAATGTCTTGATCAAACCTTTTCTTGTTGAAACGATGAGAACAAATAATGAAAAGAAAAATGAGGAAGAGATGTCTCTCGTAATCTTAATTTTTGTTTTTGCCGTTCTTCTGGAATAGTGTCTTTATTTATATAAATTTAATATCCAAACTTTTCTTAGGCGTTTTCTCTTCATTGCATATTGTTCCATTTTGGCGACTACTGAAATTGGGAAAGCCATAGCGTTACACTGTACATAATTCGACGAGTAAAAAAATTGAGTTTTGCTATTCTAACAGGGCATTTGACAGGCAATGCGACATGTCACTTGGGCCTGTCACCGACCCTGTTTCCATAGCTAAACTCAAAAAAGCTTACATGATGAAGGTGTAAGTCCTGTTCAGTTAGCCTGACTCACAATTAACCGAACTGGGAATGGTTGATCAAGTACGCTATGGGGCTTTCCACTTGTCCCTGCCCCTTAAGACAAAAGGAAAGCGACCTATAAGCACTAATCATGCTTGGTGTACACTTTGGTGTACATCAAGTTTGACAAATTGTCATTAGAGAATTTCAAAATAACGATAGTTTTTCTTCTGACAATTTTTTGAAAATAAAGGCAATGTTAACAATGAGGTAAAGAAAATGGCATAATCTCATAAGCAGGGAGGTCACTCATTCGGAGGTTGCATATCTCTACAGTGTAGCCGGGGACTTTCAATTGGTTGCATGACCAGTTACACTTCTTTCGTGGTTATTACCTACTCTTATTGTTAGATTTTGGGCAATTGCAAAAATCATATTTTAATAAATTTTTAAAATTTACGAAATGTGCATTTGAAAATGAGTTCGGAAAAGAATGAATATTGAAAAATGGGCCAAATAAAGGCATAAAATGGATTAAACATGTTTTGAAATAGCTCATTATACTTTTGAAGCTCTATTCACAAACTGAACATGTTTTAAAATTTTTGTCATCAAATATTTAGCATGTAAATATAATTCTTGACACTATAGTGAAAATAATTTTATTTTCAAATTGAACTAATTTTTAATTTGTTGATATTTATTATTATTATTATTTTTTTTTTATTTTTTGCTTGATTTTGTAATTTGTAGATTGATAATCCTTTCAAGGACAAAGTTATGAATTTTATTTTCAAATAACAAAGCAATTTTTTTGGATGATCAATCAAAAAGTTGTATCATTCTATCTTAAATCAAATCCATTAAAATACTGCCAATCAAATAAAATCTATAAAATAGAAATTATAGAATTGTGTTAAAACCTTATGAATATCGTAAGAGTGCATTTGATTATCAATATTTTTTATGAAAAATGTCATTTTTCCACTCAAACTCCTACTTTTGTAGTGTTTGATTGTTTTTATTTTTATTTTTTTTTATGGAAAATATTTTTCTACTTTTGGTCACATAACCATATTTTTCTTGAAAACAAGGAAAATATTTTCTTTATGGAAAGTAGGTTTTTATTTTCCAAATAATTCTTTCTCTTTCTCTCTCATCTACTCAAGAATAAAAAATGGGCAAGAGTAACATTTTTTATGTTAAAAATTGAATCAATCAAACACATTTAATTAATAATTTCTATACAAATAAGTTCTAGGTAATTTAATTGTTTAGAATATATTTTATTTTCATATAAGTTCTATGCTTTCAATCAAACACGTCCTTAAATTTTATTTAAATTCATAAAATTCATGAAAATCCGTAAATCTCAAAAAATCCATTAAACTTGAATTGTCAAAATCCATAAAAATTGACTAAACATTATTTATTCAAATGTCATACACAACCTAAAGTTTTTTGGCTTGTCAAACCTCGTATAGGCCGAACCAAAGAGCTTGGTAACTCACACCGATTTCAAGAACAACATTTTCTTGGATTTTTCTAAAGGTACAGTTCTGTTAAATAAAATTGTAGCCATGGTACCAAAAATTTCATTTAATAGCAATTTTGACCCAAATCTTTTATTTATAGCACTCAAGATATCAAATATTTCAGAAATTTTCACCTGAAATCAAAATGGATGGTTTCCTTTAATCTGATCGTTAGTTGACTAAAAATCTATGGGCTAACCAAATGTTGACTAATGTTTAGAGGGTAAAAGGACAAATTTACGTTTTTTTTATATAAATTAAAATAATTAAGTTATAAAAATAGATAAAAAAAAACAACCCACCCACCCAAACATCGCCTTCTTCGTCCATCCTCCAGATCACCCTTCCCTTGTCCCAAAATTGTCGGCGCTGCCACCATGTTCATCGACCACCAACTGCCACTTAGGCCGGCTGCCACCACCGTCTCTAATTCACCTAATTTAAACAAAGGAAAGAGAAGAAAATAATTCAAGATTCACCCAGCTTTTTCCTCTCTTTCTACCTCGAAATCCATCCATTTTATTAAACAATTCATTCCAAGAAAGAAGACGGCAAATAAAAGATTCGATTGCACAATAAACATGGAAAGAAGACAGCAAAGATTTATCAAAAAGATAGCAAAGAATTCGACTGTTCCCTTCACCAAAACCTGGCTAAAGCTCTCAACAACTCCTCTAAATCAAACACCGAAGATTGTGATTAGGGAACTTTATTTTAAATTTCTTCTATAATTTGCTCTGTTATTTTTCAGTTTCAAGTTGTCGTGTTTGTGTTTCAGATTTGAAAATCGAAACTGATTTTGAAATCAGATTTGTTTTTGAGGTTTTGCCATTTTCGTGGTGTAAGTGGTAGCGCTTGTGAATGAAGGTGGTGATGACGGAAGTGGCAGTCAGATGGTGGTGGTGGCGTGACGGTTCGATTAGGATGATAATCAGCCTTAAAGTTGAACATGAAGGGTTCAAAGGCGAGCAATATTGCTGCATCCTCTCCATTATTTTTTGAGGTTTTGCCACTTTTTCTCTTCGAATGCTTGAGGGAGCTGTTGGTTTTGAGGCGGCATTGAAACTGGAGGTTGACGCGACGGTTGGTAGCTAGATGAGGATGATTTTTGTTTTTGAGTGAGGGGGCTGGGAAAAGAAAAAGAGAGGTGGGTGATTTTTTTTTTTTTTAATATTTAATTTAATTATCATAAATATGTTTTTATGTTCTCTGTGAAAAATGTAAATTTATAATGTTACCATTCTAAAAAATGATCAAAATAAGTTAAATTTTAATATTCTGATCAACTAAAGGTCAAACTAATGAAAACCATCTATTTGGACTCTATGTGAGAATTTTTGAAAGGTATGGTACGGTCAATGGCGCACAAATAAAAGGTTTGGATCAAGTCTGCTATTAAACCCCCGTTTGATCCCTATTAAATTCAATTACATTACATTTCATTTTTCTCTCTCCTATTTTCAACCACACAATCTTTCATAAAATAATATTACACGTAAATCGAAAACTTTTCCTTCATTTTCAACCACTCATTTAAAAAAATATATATTATTCCTCCCATTTTCATTTTCAGGTAATGGGGATTAAACGGGGGCTAAATGAAATGTTTAGTACCATGGTTACAAATTTTCCAATAAATTCAGATAAAATTACTTTCGTAATATTTATAGCAAAACCAAAAGATAAGAAGGAAATGAAATAAACATATAAATAAGTGAATATGGGAAAATTTTATATCTAAGGGAATAATTATGACACATTTCAAAACTAAGAAATAAGGTTTATTATTTTGAAAATTAGATTAATTAAATTTTATTTATGTAATAATTAATTAAAAAATATTTTATTAATAAAAAATTACTATGGTCACAATTACATGTTAATATGTCACAACTTATTTTTTGGTCATATATTATCAAATTAATTGATTATAAATTATTTGTTGATTATAAATAATTTTTTTATAGATTATGATTTATTTATTGGTCACAAATCTCAAATTTTATAGGTCATAACTTATTTCACGATCATAAATTATTAAATTAATTTATCACAATTTCCAAATTCAAAGTCACAATCACACATTTTTCTAGATCACATATATTTACTGGTCACAAATTAATAATTTATTGATCATAACACCCAAATAATTGCTCACAAACACTCTTCCTACTCACCCCTCCAAAACTACGAACACCTCACCAGCATCATCACAACACCTGCAAAACCACAACGCACCCACATCACACTACTATTGCACTCTACCAAAAAAAAAATAAAAAAAAAATATCACCAATGGAACAAATTGAAATCAATTTTTTTTTTTTTTAAAAGATTTGCAATAAAAGAGCAAGAAGGAGCGCCATCACACTCATCTTGCCACTGCATCTGTCACAATCAAGTGACATCGCGAGCGTTTTTCCTAAGAGCAGTGGCCATAGTTCGCTTTGCATGATCAGTGGCTCACACTATGTTGTCGAAACGTCAACAGAGAGTGGAATAGGTGGGGAGGGAAAAGTGAAAGAAGAGTGAGAGAGAGAATAAATTAAAATGTTTTGATTAAACTACTTGTACACATAAAGTATAACTTGATTGACAACCTCTTATGTGTCAAAAATTTAGCAGTTGATTGAAAAATGTGTTTTCAAGATCAACGTGTCAAAATTGGCTAATTCACATGGGTGTAAATCATTGTGTCAACCTTTATATACATATAGTATGGTCCAAAATATTTTGGGGTTTCAAATATGATGGATGAGTGTTTTGGTGAGTTTGTAGATTTATTTAATTTTATAATATTATTATTAATATTTAAAAATTATATTGTCATCTGATTTTTGTATAAAAAAAATTGAAATATGAATTTTGAAGTTGAAACTTAAAAAAATTTGGTTGGATATAATTTCCCCAATGAATATTAAGGTACTTACACAACTACCTTATATTTTGGGGAAGTTTTGAAAAATCATGATAAAGTAGGATTAAATGATAATTAGTTAAAACTGGACGTAAAATATACGCTCAAAACCTAACTCATGACAATTCTAAAAAATTAGCCTCCAATATTCAAAAATCAAAGGGAAATTTAAAGGAAAAATAGGAAATCTTCTTCAAATACACAAACAAAATTTGTTCATTCTTCAAATCTCTAGAAAAGGATTGATAAAGGTGTGTAATTAATAGAGAAAATCTTCCACAAAAATATTGATAGCTCTGGAAAAAAGTCGAGGAAATTTTCAACAAAAACACAAGCAAAATTACATGTTTTATTATGTTTCGGACTCCTTACTTAATTACTTCTTCGATTTTGTTATTTTAAGATTGTTTAGTATTCTCTTTGTATATATTATGAAAGTAAAAACCGTAATTATCAATTTTCAGTTGAATAATCTCTCATTATATTATGAGAGTAAAAACCGTAATGATCAATTTTCAGCTGAATAATCTCTCATTTACAAGTTATAGTCATCATAATTCATTGTCTATCTCATTTTTATTTGAATTTCCTGACTATGTTTAGTTCAAAACTTATAATGTAAATTATTAACATTTATGATGTTTCTTTTTGATAATTTTGTTATTGTGATTGAAAACATATTTGAAAATAACACTGTTCAACTTGAGAGGATTGTGTCAGTACATCTAAAAAATTAGCTTTGAAGTAGGTGTTTGACAAAAGAAGAATGTGAAAAATGACATTATTGAGAAAAGTCACACTATACCATTTGAGGAATTACTTAAATGCTTATGAATGCATTTTTAAAATTCAAACATACCAATTCAAGCCCTATTTTCTGGTAATACAAATGAAAAAGAAAATTTCAAATCAATCACATTTATATATGCAAAGTGTTTGATCAAGAAAAATGTGAAAAAAGTCACTTTTCTTACAAAAAGTCACACTATATCATTAGATGAATTAATTAGATGCATACGTGTGCATTTCTAAAAATTTGAACATACCAATTCAAGCTCCGTTTTCTGTTAATACATATGAAAAAGAAAATTTTGAATCAATTACATTGATGCATGCAAGGTATTTGCTCAAGAAGAAAATGAATTTTGTCACCTTTCTGTGAAATCAAAAAACAAAGTCATAGTTTTTCATTGGAGCAATTAACTAGATGCATATTACTCTATTATTTTTTCTTTTAAAAATTCTCACACAATTTCTTTGTAATATTTTTATATGTATGGATAAAATTAATGTCTTCATTTGTTATGAAGACAAATGAACATAAAATAATGAATATACAAGTGACAAAATGATCGAAAATTTTCCTCTCTCAACTTTCTATCTGTTGTTTGATTTAATTTGCTTAAACCAGAAGGGTCACTACGCTAGTGCTTGGGACAAGCTCGATTTATTACTTTCAAGATAGTTAAAGTATTTTGCGATACACATATATGCTAACATATATTAGAATTCCCAAAATATTATTCTTGCCCACAACATTGCTGTTGAATCTACTTAGGGCAGGAATGTCTATATATCATACCCCACTACTGTGCACTCTATAATGACCCATAATTCACGCCAGTTTATATTCAAATAAAAAATTTGAGTATTAATCCCATCTTTTGGATCACATTAAGGATAAATCATCAAACTGCAGCATTACAATGAAAGTAGTTCCATGAAAGGAACAAGAATATGAATGGAAAAAACTTCATATTACAAGTTCGTTTGGAGATAATATCTGAGAGGTTGTAATTTGAAATATCATATATTTCCTAAGGTAAATCAGAAAAAAAAAAAAAAAAAATACACACACACACACACACACACAATCTACACAATTTCGAATGAAATGAGAATAGGTAGTTGGAACATGGCCATTTTAATTTTGACAAAACCACACAACGATGCTTTCTCATCAAAACACTGCAATGAGATTCCACAATAAGTACACATATTTCATTATGATGGGAAAGTTAACTCAATTGAAGTTATGACTGTGAGGTAGTATCCGATTTCTGATACTAACATATATTGGAATTCCCAAAACTTAAGAACAAAGGTTATACTCTGTGGTCATCATACAATCACATGACCCACTACATTATTGGGCAACTGTATCAGATCCACTCCATAGTGTCTACTCACCACAGCTTCTAGACTTACCCAATTTTATGTTACTTCCCATTATCCTCCCATGCCCCCTCTAATCTCAACAATCCCAAAATCCTATTTGAACTCTTCAATAAAATCCCTCATTTTCCCTTAAAAACAAAATCAAGGACCACGAAATAATACTTTTGAATTCTCCAAGTCTTTGGTTCTTGCAGTGTTGACATTTGTATACATATTTCATTTTACACAAAACAAAGGTAGGGAACAAAACTAAAAAAGTCACATATGAAATATCAAAACCAGAAAAATATCAAAATCAGAAAGGAACAAAGAATAAAACGTACACACAAGAGCGAAAATTGAAAAAATTAATGCTACCTTGGGTTCATAAGTTTTCTTCTTCTTCGAAGATGGTTCTTCATTAATCTCTCTTTTCCTCTTCAACCCACTTTCTCCAACCATTGCAGAAGTAGGAGTTGGAGTTTGGTTCGAAATCGGCGTCAGAGTGAATAAGTAGGAATCAGACTTAGATTTTTGAATTTTGATCGGAACGGTTTAGGGTTTTGACTATTTGGGATTTTTAGGGTTGGTGTTTAAGATCTCCACGAAATGAGAAGAAGAAAAACTGAAATTGAACGTGGATGGAGGAATACAGAGATGAAATTGACAAAAAATGATAGGAAATAGAGATTTGAAGTCACTTTTTCCGTAGATGGGTGAAATGAGAGGAGAGTAGGAGAGGAAATCCACAAACGTGACGGAGGAATGTAGGAGCAATTATAGCGATGAGAGGAGTTGTTCTTATCAATTTTGTTTAGGGGTAGAGTTTAGTTAATAATCAGGACGTAAATATTACTGCATTAAAATGTTTAATTAGTTTAAAATGTATAAATCAAAATCCTTATTTTTATACGGTACACAGCCTAATTTCCTCAGTTCAATGCCGCCCACTGGCCTAGGGCCCAACGAACTGGGCCCCACACTAACCCATCGTAATTGCCTACGCGCCAAATTTATTTATTTATTTTTTTAACTTCTCGATTCTTTGCATTTCACTCCCCGTGACCACTTTTCATCAACACAAACTTCACAATCTGACCACTTCTCCATCATCATCGCTCGCTGGCTCTCTCTCTCAATCTGACCACTTCTCCATTACATATTCTGTCTGATTTTGATTTGTTTTGGTTTAGGGAAGTTTGTGTTATAATTTTGTGGAAATGGCGGCAAAGAAGAGAGTGGTATCTCTAAAGGAATCTGATCTGAAGTGCAAGAGAGTGTTCGTGAGGGTGGATCTTAACGTGCCATTGGATGATCACTTTAACATCACAGATGATACCTGAATCAGAGCTGCCGTACCAACAATCAAGTACTTGACTGGTTATGGTGCTAAAGTCATCCTCTCTTCTCACCAGGGGCGGACGCAGAGATTCGTAGTTAGGAAGGCACAATCAAAATATTTACAAATTGAATATTTTGTTCTTGATTTATAATTAACCAAGAAAATGTATATTTACATTTAAAAAATATTTTTTCATTAATATTTTATTCATCATTTTCATCCATTTGATTTCGAACAATCATTTTATTAATATTTTGCTCATCATAAGAAAATACATATTTATATTTAAAAAATTTATAGTGTATTTAATATAAACAATTAATTCAATTGATCAAAAGAAAAAAACATATAACTAATATTCAATCAAATAAATATAATTTGTTAAATATAAGTTAAATTGGATATAATCAGTCCAGTCACATTCTATGTACACAATTAGGCTAGAAGAAAATGCAAATTTAGGTTCTAATTATTTGAAAACTTGATTAGGAAGTGAAAAAATTTTAGTAGATTTTATAATTTAAAGAATAATTATGAACAAATTTTAGAATATTAGAAGGGTTAAGATTTGGTAAAAGGTGTGAGGGTGAGCGTAAGATAGAGAAAGAGAAAAGAGAAAAAAATTAAAATTTATTGTGATTTTGCCCCTGTTTGGTGGAGTTTAAAATTAAATTTTTAATATATTTTGATAAAAGTTAAAAAATTTAGGATTTTGTGAAATATATTGTTAAAATTAATTGTTAACTTTGATTTATATTAAAATTTATATTTCAATTGATAAAAAAAAAATCAAATCTCAGAAGTTGTGGGGTCACATGACCCCCCAGGACCCCCCTTGGGTCCGCCCATACTTCTCACCTTGTATGTGTTCTACTAACAGTAAAATTCTATCAAATAGATAAACACGAGTGATAGTTGTATGTTCAATTAATTACCAAATTGATCAACTTGGATATAAAATGTGGTTAAATTATTAATATTTTGCTACAACCTGCTTTATTAAATGGGAATGCATTTCTATAACATACAAAATGTAAATGCATATTTTGGGTTTTAATGTACATGTTTGTTTTTTAAGCCTTTCTTATAGATTGGAAGTTCTTACTATACATTGATGGAGTAATTGATTTGGATCATTGTTGTGTTTCGTGGTTATTTATCATAGGTTTGTTATATGTTTGATGCTGTTTAATATACTAAAGCATTACTACTGTTAAGAATTTGCGAACTTCTGATGTTTGTTGCACTCCATGCTTCGGTGGAGTGGGTAAGAGTCGTTTTCCGATGCTAACAAATTTTTCCTGTGAGAAAATTGATGATGCCAACCTGGATTAAGTAGAAATTATCTTGGTTGTCCATTTGCCTGAGTTTTGGCTAATTTTTCTTTGCGACTTGTCATTATTTTTATTTTGTGCGATAGCAAGCTGTGGTTCATTTTTTTATTTTTATTTTTTTTCCCCCAGTCTTTTGTTATTCTGGCCCATGTTTCATTAATTAGTTTTATAGTTGTTGATAAGGAGGTGTGTGTTGTCTAAAAATTTTGGATTTCAGGAACGTCCAAAAGGTGTCACACCAAAGTACAGTTTGAAGCCTCTCATGCCTAGACTCTCTGAATTGCTTGGAGTTGAGGTTCGTCAGCAGTTGACTTTCATGTATAGTAGTTTTTCTTTTAATTGACGTCTGTTTCTTGGTAGATGGAGATTCTTTACTTATTTGGCTTCTGGGAATCAATAGGTCAAGATGGCAAATGACTGTATTGGTGAAGAAGTAGAGGAGTTGGTGGCTGAAATCCCAGAAGGCGGTGTTCTACTTCTGGAGAATGTTAGGTTCTACAAAGAAGAAGAGAAGAATGATCCTAAGTTTGCCAAGAAGCTTGCATCCCTCACAGATTTGTACGTTAATGATGCATTTGGAACTGCACATAGGGCCCATGTTTCCACTGAGGGAGTGGCCAAGTATTTGAAGCCTTCTACTACCGGATTCCTTATGCAGAAGGTTGGCTGATACTTTAGACTTGTTGAAGTTATGTATTCTGTATTTGGATGAAAGATTGCTCCTTTGAATGTTTTGCTGTGCATGTATGTTAAGTAATTGGGCTGCTTCATATTCTTGGTCCATAATATTTGGGCCTATGTTGTTGAGTGTGGAAAACTGTCCAATTCGGATGAAGAAAATGTTATTCCTTTTAAATACACCTCTTCATTTAATTGATGCTTGATCAGGCCGTACACTTGGCCATCTCCCGATCGTTGATCTGTAGCTCTTTGACTGATTTTTTAAAGTATTATTTGGCCACACACTGGTTGTCGATTGAACTCTGTGTGTTAAGGGTTTTCTCTCCTTCTTCTCTCTAACCACACCGTATATTCTTTGTAAGTTTCTTGATCTGAAAATCTGAGTGGTTCTTAGATTCTACACTTGATGTATACTGTAAGAAAGGTTCTTAGTGATTTGGTGTGGTTTTGTACTGTGTGTTGAGGCTAGAGAAACATCGAAGAAATCTCTGATTTCTTCGTACATAATGTAACTTTTATTGGTGATTTCTTAGTGGATCTAGAGCTCTATCCACTTGTGGATGCTCAACAGGTGAGTAGGTCGTGAGACTGAACATTCGAGCCCTTTGTGACGAAAAAATTCTTCGTGTTCTTGTTTTTACATTTCTGCAATTTTTAATATGTTTATTTCTGAAAATATAATTTTAAACAAGATCCTGATGCCAACAAGTGGTATCAGAGCCTTCTCCTTTTAAAATAATTGTATTAGGGTTTGTTTTCTCTAAAACAAAACGCCTGTATTTTTTTGAAAACTGCAGATCTGATATTGGAAGAACTTTTCTGTGATAAGAAAATTTGTTTTTCTTGAAAGTTTCTTACTGATCAATCTTCGATCCAACTTTCTAGTTGGATCTCTTCAAGTATTGGAATACCTATTTGTGTAGATCTGTGAGATCTACGATGATTAGTCGATATTGTGTTCTGTTCAAACTTTTCTTTGAAAATCATTGTAACTGGCTCTTGACTCGTAACGATCTGTTGTTTTTGCTGAGTTGTGGTGATTTTCGGGTTGACTCATTACTGAGTCCTGCTGGTTCTTGTGACTCATACTGAATTCCTGGTGAGTTGGGTCGACTCTGTCCAATTCCTACCGAGTTCGTGCTGACTCTTTATGACTCATTGATTCCCTGCATGACTACTGAAATCCTTGGTTCATTTCTGGTATACTCTGAACTCTCTCCTTACTATTGATTACCTGTGTTAAGTTTTGGAGCTGATTATTAAGGTAAGTTGCCCTCCAGTACTTTCCGTTGTCTAAGATCTCATACGAAGATCTGGGAATCTGAGGGAGTACTGGAATTAAGGGTTACCACCCCTTAAACCGTTTCAAAACTGGAAATTGCAATGATATTTTCAATTTTTGTGATCTTGTTATTGCATTTGTTAAAATGTCTACTGCATATAAACTTGAAATTGAGACTTGAAATGGTACTGGAGACTTTAGTTTTTGGCGCCAGAAAATAAGGGCTCTGTTGTTACAACAGAGATGTGCTGCTGCACTTGATGGTAATTGGCTTGCTGAAACTAGTACCTATAGGAGAAGAGAGTTAGATGATATTGCCTGGAGTTCTATTTTCCTTCATCTTTTTGACAGTGTAATTAGGAAAATAGGTGAAACAACTTGTGCTGAGGCCTTATGGACTAAACTGGAAACCCTTTATCTAACTAAATCCACACCTAACAAATGTTATCTCTTGAGGCGGTTTTATAATTCTTCCTATGGCCTAGAAGAGAACATTGATAGATTCATAAAACTAGTTCAGGATTTAGAGAACTGCGATGAAGAATTATCTGAAGGCCAACAAGTTGTTGCCTTACTAAACTCTCTAAGTGATGGATATAGGGAAATTAGAAATGCCTTGGAGTATGGAAGAAAAAACTCACAGTTGACATAGGAATCTCTGCCCTAAGAAATATGAAACTTGAACTTAAAACTGATTCAAAAGATTTCAAGTATAGTGAAGGGTTACACATGAAGGAAAAACTAAACCAAAGTAAGAAAAATAATCAGCGTAACTTTAACTCTCACAAGAAAGGAAAATATCAGAACTCTAAGTTTAGAGATAAAAACAAGAACCAAGCAAAATAAAAGAATCAAGTCAGAAAGTGTTACTACTATGGGAAAACATGATACTTGATAAAAGACTGTTTTAAGAAAATTTCTGATTTGAAGAAATACTGATGGTTCTGCAACTGTTGTTTGCAAGAATGAACTTGATGTTCAAGGAGTTGTTCTTGTTAATACCCCCAATAGAGACCCAAAAGAATGGGTGTTAGATTCTAGATGCTCTTTCCACATGTGCCCCATTAAAGATTGGTTTACTGAACTTGTTGATCTTAGTGGAGGACAAGTTCAAGTGGGAAATGACATGAGTTGTCAGATAAGGGGAACTGGAAAATTGAATCTTCTGTTAAGCAACAACTATATCCTTGAACTTGATAAAGTCAGATATGTACCTGAACTAAAAAGAAACTTGATTTCTTTAGGAGAATTGGATGAGAAGTATGACATAAAATCTTATAAGATTGATCCTTAACAATAAAGAAGTCATATCATCTCCTAAAATAAATGGCATCTATACTCTTCAAGCTGAACCTTTAGTAGGTTATGGCTCTCCAGTTATTAATTCATCCTTTGATAAGTCATTAATATGGCATAGAAGACTTGGCCACATGTCTGAAAAGGTAAAATGGGATGTTTTGAAAAAGATAATATTGAAAAGCTAAGTTTTTGTGAAGATTGCATAATTGGAAAGCAAAACAAATTACCTTTTAAATCTAGAACCCACAAATCTACTGTTATTTTAGAATATTTATATGCTGATCTTTGGGTCCAGCATCTGTAAATACTCTGAGTAGATTCAGATTTTACCTGCTCATTGTAGATGATTTTTCAAGAAGAATTTGGACTTTTCTTTTAAAGAACAAATCTGATACTTTTCAAAATTTCAAACAATGGAAATTAATGATTGAAAATCAAACCAATAAGAAAATCAAAGCACTAAGGACTGATAATGGCCTTGAATTCTGTAATTTGGAATTTGATTCCTTTTGTAAGGAATATGGAATTCTAAGGTATAGAACTGTAACATACACCCCTTAGCAGAATGGAGTTGCTGAAACGATGAATAGAACTTTATTGGAAAAAGTCAGGTGTATGTTACACATTTCTGGACTTCCAATGTTCTTTTGAGGAGAAGCCCTGAAAACAGTAACATATCTTATAAATAGAAGTCCCTCAAGTGCCATTGATTTTCAAGTCCTAGAAAAATTGTGGTCAAACTCTATACCTGATTATAATGGACTTAAAGTTTTTGACTGTACTGCTTACTTCCATTAAAAAATGAAGGTAAACTTGAACCAAGATCCTTGAAGTGTGTCTTCTTGGGGTATGGGGAGGAACCTAAAGGGTATAGACTTTGGGTTAAACGTCAAAAAGGTTATAGGGTTATCATCAATAAAAATGTTATCTTCAATGAAAATGAATTACCCTGCAAGACATCATCATTTGGAATAGAATATGCTGAACCTATACCTATGAAAGAGGCTATTCTTGAGAATCAAATAGTTGAATCAAATGATTAGAATGACTTAATTGAGGTGGAGACCACCCAATCAGATATTAATCAGGGTCTGAGTGAACCTGAAGATGAAACTGAATTAATAGATCAATCCCTAGCTGATTACCAATTGACTAGAGATAGAGATAGGAGGAATAGGTTTCCATCCTCTAGGATCAGAGATGATGAATTTGTTACATTTTCTCTCCTCTTAACTCTATAAATTTTGAACCTTCTACCTTTGAAGAAGCTGTAACTTGTTCTGAATCCAAGTTTTGGAAAGAAGCCATGAATGAAGAAATGGAATCATTGATTAAAAATGGAACTTGGATATTAGCGAATAAACCTAAAAATTAGAAAGTTGTGGATTGTAAATGGATCTTTAAGATAAAAGAAGGGGACTCTAGTATTGGAGATAAAAGATACAAAACTAGGTTGGTTGGGAAAGGGTTTACCCAAAAGGAAGGAGTGGACTATAACGAAATTTTTTCACCAGTTGCTAAAAACACGACTATAAGAATTTTGCTTTCCTTAACTGTTCACTTTAATTGGGAACTTGATCAACTAGATGTAAAGACTACCTTTTTAAATGGGGACCTTGATGAGAACATTTACATGAATCAGCCTAAAGGTTTTGAAGAAAAAACTAAAACTGAAAAAGCTTGCCTATTGAGAAAATCACTTTATGACTTGAAGCAGGGTCCCAGGCAATCGTATAAGAAGTTTAATTCATATATTCAAACCTTGGGCTTTGTCAAAAGCAATTATGATTTCTATTTCTTTTTCAAAGGGTCAGGATGACCTGAATCCATTTATTTACTTTTATATGTGGATGATATGTTACATGCTTGTCCAAATAGATCTGAAATTAATTTTATTAAAGTGAAATTAAAATCTGAATTTGAAATGAAAGATCTGGGACAAGCAAAGAAGATTCTTGGAATGGAAATAGAAAGGAATAGGAAAGATTGCACCTTATGCTTGAAACAATGTGCTTATGTGAAGAAAATACTTGAAAAAATTTCTATGACTGAATGTAAATCTGCTTCTTTACCTCTTGCAAATTACTTTAAGCTATCCAATGAACAGTCACCAAAAACTGTTGAAGAATTTAAAAGAATGGAAAATGTACCATATGCAAACACTGTAGGGTCCATAATGTATCTCATGATTTGTACTAGACCAGACCTAGCTCATAGTATAAGTATACTGAGTAGATTTACGGCTAACCTTGGTGAGACTCATTGGCTGGCTATGAAATTGATTCTAAAATACTTGAAAGGCTCATCAGATATAGGCTTGCTGCTTAAGAACGGCAAAGAAGGCATAATTCCTAAAGGATACACTGACTCTGATTTTGCTGGTGACTTAGATAAGAGAAGGTCCACTTCATCATATGTTTTCACTTTGTGTGATGGATGCATTAGTTGAAAATCTCAATTGTAAAAGTTAGTTGCTTTGTCATCCACAGAGGCAGAATATATAGCTGCCTATGATGCTGTTAAAGAGGGTCTATAGTTGAGAGGGTTATTAAATGAAATTGGATTCATAAATAATTCTGTTAGAATTTATACTGACAATCAGAGTGCTATTTATCTCAGCAAAAATCCTATGTATCATGATCGAACAAAACATGTTGACATTAAGTTTCACTTTGCGAGAAATATGATTGAAAAGCGTCTGATCAATTTAGTAAAAATCCCAACAAAATTTAATCCCTCTGATTTAGGAACCAAAATACTGCCTTTAACTAAGTTTAAAAACTGCTTGAAGATTCTAAACATTACTTGAAAGGTAGCGTGTTTAGAAAAATCAAGTTGTACTGTTTTAGATATGTACTAATCTTTTTTTTTTTTTTTTTTTTTTACAGGTAAATAATAGCAAATAAAACAAGTTGGTTCCTAGACCCTAGAAATTACCAAGAATAGTTCAACAATGTGGAGATTGTTAAGTAATTGGGCTGCCTCATATTCTTGGTCCATAATATTTGGGCCATGTTGCTGAGTGTGGAAAACTATCCAACCCAGATGAAGAAAACGTTATTCCTTTTAAACGCGCCTCTTCATTTAATTGATGCTTGATCAGGCCGTACACTTGGCTATCTCCCGACCGTTGATCTGTGGCTCTTTGACTTATTGTTTAAAGTATTGTTTGGCCTCACACTTGGTTGTTGATTGAACTCTATGTGTTAAGGTTTTCTCTCCTTCTTTTCTCTAAACACACCGTATATTCTTTGTGAGTTTCTTGATGTAAAAATCTAAGTGATTTTGAGATTCTATACTTGATGTATACTGTGAGAAAGGTTCTTAGTGATTTGGTGTGGTTTTGTACTATGTGTTGAGGCTAGAGAAACATTGAAGAAATTAGAGATTTCTTCGTACATATTGTAACTTTTCTTGGTGATTTCTTAGTGGATCTAGAGCTCTATTCACTTGTGGATGCTCAACGGGTGAGTAGGTTGTGAGATTGAACATCCGGGTCCTTTGTGGCGAAAAAATTCTTCGTGTTCTTGTTTTTACATTTCTGCAATTTTTAATACGCTTATTTATAAAAATATAATTTTAAACAAGATCCTGATACCAACAATGCAGTCGGTGTTTTGAACTGCAAAGTAACTTTTTTCTTCGTAGACTTCTGAATTATATGACTCGTCAAGTGTTATTAAAATGTCTAACTCAGTGGTTGGCACTTATCGCATCACTGACAATATCTTTAATGCATTATGTTGTTGAATTTAATACTTGTGTGGTTGGACATGTGTTGACATCTTGCTAATGTTGCATTTTTCTTGAATCTCACGAGCTCGATTACTTAGTTGGGGCTGTAGCAAACCCGAAGAAACCATTTGCTGCAATTGTTGGTGGCTCAAAGGTATCCTCTAAAATTGGCGCGATTGAGTCATTGATATAGAGGGTTGACATCCTCATTCTCGGTGGAGGAATGATCTTTACTTTTTATAAAGCCCAAAGGCATGCCGTGGGATCTTCACTTGTGGAGGAGGACAAGCTTAGTCTTGCTACATCACTAATGGAGAAGGCCAAGGCTAAGGGGGTGTCTCTCTTGCTACCTGCTGACGTTGTTGTTGCTGACAAATTTGCCGCTGATGCAAACAGGAAGGTAGATGGCTCCACTCATCGGTATTTAATAAATGTTTTTACCTCTAGAACAACCTTATAACTTTGATCTGGTCCGTGCGTTTTGAATAGCTTAACTTTGACTTGCTACAGTTCTGAAATAATTCAGTGGCTAGCTAATGAGATAAATTGCTTACCTTGGCGCTACGTATTTATATGGAGAAAGATGTGAATGATTGCAGCCTCCAACAAGCTGATTTTTGTTGCAAGAGTTCTTTATTGTAGTAAGTGAAGCGTTGCTCAACATTTCTGCAGGTTATTCCAGCATCTGGAATTCCTGATTGCTGGATGGGATTAGATATTGGACCTGAAACTATCAAGTCGTTTGGGGAAGCTCTAGATACTGCGAAAACAGTCTTTTGGAATGGACCCATGGGTGTTTTTGAATTTGACAAGTTTGCCACAGGAACAGAGGTTTAGTAACTAATAAAATAACTCATAACTCTAGATAAATTCTATTTTCTGTCGTGTTTTACTTGGATATTTGAAATCAAGTGCATGAATTGTTTTTTCTTTTCCGTGCTATAGCAAAGATATTGGCGGAGCTTAGTGGCAAGGGAGTGACAACAATCATTGGAGGTAGTGACTCTGTTGCAGCCGTTGAAAAGGTTGGGCTGGCTGAGAAGATGAGCCATATATCGACTGGAGGCGGTGCGAGCTTGGAGCTTCTTGAGGGAAAACCCTTATCTGGTGTTCTTGCCCTCAATGATGTTTGAGTGAAGTTTTTCTTTTCACGACTGGTTTCCAACCAGAGCGGAAAATGTAGAGCTGGTCGTGGAGAGTATAAATCACATTTTGAATAATTATTTCTGTGGGTAGGTCTGTATTCACTGCTGCTGAATTAAAAATTTTCTCCTTTTTGATAATTATCCGTCTTTAGATTATATTGGATGGTTTCATTTGTTTTCTCCCACGTTTATTGGGAAATGCAGGCTCATCCCTCTCTAATAAATCCCTGTTGATTTTGAAAGACCTCAGCTTAGCAATAAAATGTATAAATTGTTGGTTGAGAAATATTTTCCTATACTCTTTTCTGTGTTTTTTACTATGTTGCATTAGCAACTGTTGGAATGTGATTATCACGAAATCGGTTCGAGTCAGATTAAATAGAGGAGCTGCTATCAGCAGATCATGTTTCATTGTTCTGTGAGGTACGGATTTGGGTAAAGCTAGGAAACATTTATGCGGGGGATGGTTCGTTTATCACTTTGGTTCTGATTGTTGTCTTGACTAAACTGTTGGAATGTATGAAAAACCTTGAACAGTAATAGGGTGCCACCTGCTGTCGTTGATGTGGATTGGATTTGCTGATTGCTGAGAATGATGTTTTGTACCGTGGTTTAGCAATTAACATTAACAATCTTTAGGAATCAGATTCCCTCAAAAAGAAAATTAACCAAGTTCTTTTACTCTTAATTCTGCTTTGGTATAGAAGATGTATGATTTGCCTATTTAAACTTTGTTTTATTTCAATTTTTAAATTGCTCATGCTTACCAAAAATGTTACTATTTCTCTCGTCCAAAAATTGAAAAAGTGATTTTATTTCAAACACATTATTAGAAGAATGTGCATCACAGCGTTCGGAATGAATTCTATTTTCCTCTTCCATATGCTTTTCATGTTTTTAATTTGTAATTCTTGTAGTTGTACTTGGTTATCCAAACAATTGTTGTCCAGTAAGCGTAGTAAAAAGATGGAAGATTTATGCATAATGTTGAAATTGGTACAATAAGAATTTTAATATTAATTCGTTCGTGATATTTCGAGAGAAAGGAAATTTTCAATCGTTATTGAGTAAGATGTGATTTATTTGACAATAATCGATAAATAAATATAATACAATTTTTAGTATATAATTACTTCCTTTTTGAAATATCAAGGAAATTGGAATTCTCAATTCGATTAAGTTGTGCCCTATTTGACAAGAGACAAATAGTCACGGTATAAAGATCATTGCTTGAAATGGAGGGAAAAAGGCTGAAAAAAGAAAAAGAGAAATAGTATTGGAAAAGAGCGAGTCAAGACGCGATCACGATGGGACTCGAACCCACAATCTCCTGCTCCGGAGGCGAGTGCTTTATCCATTGGGCCACGCGATCATCACATCTTATAGAAATAAATTAATTGATTCAATTATGTTATTCTCTCTTTAAAATAAAATTCTTTAAATCTCATACTCATTTTCAACCATAAATTTATATAATAAATATTTTACACGCAAACAATTTTTACCACTTTTAACCACACATTCTAAAAAAAATCACTATTCAAAATATCTTTTTTTTTCCTCAATAATGACAATCAAACAAGGAGTTAATATATATTCATCGAATAATGTTATTTAGAACCATTGGTGTTTAACACTAATCTAGGTTAACTCACTAGTTACATTAAATTGTTTGTTCATTTAAATACAAAAAAAATTATAACCTTTTTAGTATGACATATTAACGTCTAGACTGATGTTCAACACTACTAATTCATTTCCATTAGGCCGATATTTTTGCTAGACTTCTTGCCCCTTTGGTTGATACCACGTTAGGGACACTACTAAAATTCAATTCTCACCTGCCCATTCTTTTAGCTCCACCTTGTATTAAAAACACTTATCATACCTCGAACCTCTTTAAAAAAAAAAAAAAAAATCTTGACATATAAAAAGAATCTAATGAATGTTGGAGTTAGCCGTTGACCTCGAAAATTGGACCTTCTATGTGGCCAATCGAGAGTTACTCCACGTATTCTTTTCTGTGCACATTTAACGCACGGTCAGACGCACACAGTCGGGACCAACGGGGGTGGTGGTGGTCGTATATACTCCGACGGTCAAGTCATGTTTAGGTGGTCAAAACAGTACTCAGGAGTTGTGCCAAATAATAAGGGGGAGGAGAAAATATATATATGCTTGCTATAGAATGCTATGTAGTAAGAGTTTCATTACCTTTGTTTCTTGTCAACCCTTGGGTATTTATAAGTGGGATGAACCGTTGGATGTAGGGCACGTGTATACATCTGACGGTATGAGGTGTCTGCTCATAGGCGTCAATCAGTCGCGTCTGTAGAGTGGACAGGTAATTACTTCTCCCGACTTGAGTTGACATAAAGTTGATAAGTCACATCAACTAGCCTCATGGAGACGTCAAATCAATTTAAACCTTAGGGCAGAAAAGATTTTGGCAAAGATCTCCTTCTGAAATTAGCGGCGGATCTTCTAACAGAGGTCCCAGGAGTACACTTCGCCTTGACCTCAGGGGCGAGGGCGCTTCGGTCAGTTCAGCAGGATTGTCTATGTCTTGCAGTGTGATAGCAGGTCGTTGACATTGGAGAGATCACTTCGGAACTGCTTCGGGTGGATGTCGATCAGATCGGAGTGTGTGGTGGTGGACATTTCGAGGTGGTTCAGATAGGGGCGTAACAGTGGCCCCCAAGTTCAGGTATGAATATTTATATCATGGGTAGACTTGCCTTCCCGATCGGATGTGTATGCCTCGGGACGTGGATCGTGACTTGTGAGAGTTTGTGGACCGATCTTCTGCATTCGCCGAAGCGATGATCTTAAGCAGATGCTCTAAAGCTTAGCTACTGCATAAGGAAAATAATTACTCACGTGAGACCGAAGTGCTGCAAGACTAGATGATGCGTAGGAAGAAGGTCAACGCAGCGACCGAGGCGATGACCTACAGTAGACTCGCTTTAGGTGCATCTAAACTTTGTAAAGTTGAGTGAGGAGCCCATCTGCCACCGGTGCGCTGACCCACAGGGGACGACGCGTTGGGAGATTGCTAAACTCTGTAAAGCTTAGGAGGGAACACAGCGACTGAGGCGATGACCCACAGGAGACTCCGCATCAGGTGTGTCTAAGCTTTGTAAAGTTGAGTGATGAGCTTATCTACCACCGGTGCGCTGAGCCACAGGAGATGACGTGTTGGGAGATGGCTAAAATTTTGTAAAGTTTAGGAGGGAACGCAGCGACCGAGGTGATGACCCACAGGGGACTCCGCGTCAGGTGCGTCTAAGCTTTGTAAAGTTGAGTGAGGAGCTCATTTACCATCGGTGCGCTAACCCACAGGGGACGACGCATTGGGAGATGGTTAAAACTTTGTAAAGCTTAGGAGGGAATGCAGTAACCGAGGCGATGACCCACAGGGGACTCCGCGTCATGTGTGTCTAAGCTTTGTAAAGTTGAGTGAGGAGCTCATCTGCCATCGGTGCCCTGACCTATAGGGGACGACGCGTTGAGAGATAACTAAAACTTTGTAAAGTTTAGGAGGGAACGTAATGATCGAGGCAATGACCCACAGGGGACTCCGCTTCAGGTGCGTCTAAGCTTTGTAAAGTTGAGTGAGGAGCTCATCTGTCGTTAAATGATTTGACAGTTGTTGCGTATTTTCAAGGTGACGGTTGGGTGCCATGCCCATTCCCCTAAAAGGCTGCTGCGACTACTTATTGTCAATGGCTGGTCGTGATTGAGGTGACATGTTTCATGCGAGCGTGAGGGTCACAGCAAGATCTTAGGCGTAGATTAAATCTGGCGTTTCATTTCAACGGCCTATATTGACGATGCAATGGACGGCCTAGATTACTTGCATTTGAATTCAACGGTGGAGATCAGCTGGAGCGTTCTATAAAAGGCGGACTTTGAGCGTCTTTAAAGCTTTTCATCCTTGTGCAAACAGAAAATTTACTTTGCTTTCAAATCATTCGCGATTTTCGACGTTTTTCGAGCGTTTCCGATGAGAAATATCAATTTTTGGCGACCTTACACCATTTCCTGACCATTTCCGGCTGGGGAAACCTCTTAATTTGTAAGTTTCAGTAACTTTTGGGACATTTACTTTCTGAAAAATGGCTTCTAAGGGAAGTTCTGGTTCGGGGAGGGGGCTAGAATTAGTGAGGATGGACTAGGGTTGGCAACGGTTCGCTTATGGGTCGGTTTTGCCAAAACCATAACAACACTACCAATTTTTTTACCATACTATAACTGCACCATAACCACGTAAATCGGTTCGATTCGGTTCAGTTTGGTTCGGCGCGGTTCGGTTCGGTTAATAACCACGAAAATAAATTAATTTTTATAGATTCATCCATCAAATTGATATAAAATAATTTATGAAAAAAGTCAATGAAAACAAAAATACAATATTTCAGACGAAAATGCAAACATTATCAAACAATATCCCAAACGAAAATGCAAACATTATCCCAATTTTCAATTGTAAAATACAAATTTTACAAACAATATTATAAATATAACAACACTAAACTTTTCTTTCATTCTTCATTGTTGTGCATCGAAGTTACTTGATTCATTCTTCCCCAGAAGTCTTACTAGCATAGATCAACACTCAAAGTTGATTTCTATATAGTAAATAAGAAATATAAGTAGAGAATACAACGATATTACCTATTCCAGAATGATATTAACTAAGATTTAAATAAAAAAAATGTACCTCTTCGTCAGGTTCCTTCTCGCTAAACGTTGCACAAGTTTTAGAGTATGATGAAGAAGTAAATTTTTTTACACACAATAGAAAAAAATTAACAATAAAAGGAGCCGTGCATGAGTTTGTGGTTTGTGAAGAGTAGGGTTTGCATTTATATACTGTCATACTAATGCTATTACTATGGGGTAATGGTAAGTGGGTTGGCCGGCTGAGTCATGTAGATGTAATGGGGGGAGGGAAGATTTTGTTTTGGGCTAGATAGAAAAGTAATGTAAATCCCAATAATCAATTCAATTGTTTTTTTTAGCGGGTAATCGGTTCGATTTCGGTTCGATGAAGTAAATACCATACCTGCACCGCCACGAACCGGTTCATTAAAATAAAAACCATATCTGCCCCATTGCACCATCGGTTCGACTTTTTTGCCCCATTCGGTTCGGTTAACCGCGGTTTTCGATTTTGACGGTTCAAATTGCCATCTCTAGGATGGACGAGCCCACTGTGGTGACCTCCTCCGATATAGCTGAAGTGATATTTGGGAGGGAGAATATATGGAAGAGGCCGGATAGCCCGGTTGATACTTCTGTGCACTGGAGGTGTCAGATTACCACTCCAAACTAAAGGAGGCCGACCTAGAGAGACTTAGGGTAGAATATAGGATTCCAGATAGCATAAATCTGATCCTCTTCGAGCCTGAAGAGAGGGCCTGCTACCCTAGGTCGGTGTGCGTGGCTATAAGTGAGGTGATCCTTAGAGCCGGCCTTAGGCTTCCAATTCACCCTTTCTTTAGAACGGTACTTAGGTCCTATGGATTAGCTCCGACCTAACTCAATCCGAACTCCTGGAGCCAAATGGTGGGCTCCTGGATGTTGTGGAAAGAGGCGTCACTTGGGGTTGAGATGCCGTTCTCCGTCTTTCAGACCCTTTATATCCCTAAAGCAACAGTCGGGGGGAGGGAGGAATAAGACCCGGGGATGGTATTACTTTACTTCATGGGGTTTCCATACTCCATTTGTGGTTGATCTACCGAACTCCATCAAAGAGTGGAAGAGCTTGTGGTGCTGGACCGCAGGACGATGGGATGGAGGGGGACCCCCTGGCACCTCTTACGGTCCCCACGAAATACTCGACACTTAGTGAGTATCACAGTTGCGTTTCTTTATATTTCTCTTCGGTTCGGATTGTGACTAACATTTGTATTTCTCTTGAAGGTACTCTTCCTCGGTGCGAACTATCTTCTGAAGACTTCGACACCATTTACATCATCTATCAGCTGCCTCAGAAGAAGAGGTCATACTATCGGCTGAACAGAAAAAATCTACACGTCATTACACACGACCTGATGGCATTTCAAGGTAACTGTCCCGAAGCCTTTACCTTTCAATATTTCTGAACTCTTTACACTTGTACTAATTCATCATTTGTTCCTTGCAGACAACTTCAACAAGAAGATGCTTGTGCGCCCTGACTTTAAGACCATCCAAAGGATGATGACAGAGGCACGGGCGCTGAAGGCCTCCTCCTCCGCATACAAGAAGCAAATGGAGGACTTGGTGGATGCCAGTAAAAGGCTCCAGCCTCCGACGGGATAGGAGGTGCCAGAGGACCCCGAGGTCGACCTGTTGCGGAAGGGCAAAAAGAGTGCCGCTCCTTCAAAACGCCCAACTGTGGCAAGGCCACCCCCCATTCTGAAGCAGACTACAATCCCAACTGGGGTGGCCATTCCGGAGAAGAGGCCTGCACTAGCAGGGGTTGCTACTGCGCCAGCCACTTCGCCACTTTCTGTCGTGCCTATTGCCCAAGTGCCGAGGCAGCAGAGGAGAAAGAGGGCCCGTCCCTCTAAGGAGGTCGACTTCTTGGGCATCAACCCGAAGGAGTCAATGAAAGAAGTGTTGGAGGTCCTTCCTCCAGAAACGGTTGTGGTGGCGGATGTCCACAACAAATACTGGACCGAAGAGTGGAGGGACCACACCCTTCCTGCACAGCCGAAGACCTAGTGGCGGCCAACAGTGCCTGCGTGGCCCGGGCTCTCAGCACCAGCATCCAACTCGAGGGCTTGGTGAAGGATCTGAACGCTAAGAGGGAGGATCTCGCCAAGCGCCTCGAGGAGGCGATGCAGTACGGGGACGCTATGAGAGAGGCCCGGGCCAAGGCCACTGAGGAGGAGAAGGGACGGAAGGAGGCCGAGGCCCAGCTGACTGCCGCCAAAGTAGAAGTGGAGCGGCTGAAGAAGGAGCTATACGAGGTGGAGTGCCAGGTGGCTGCCATGAGTCGGCGAGTGGATCACACCAACGAGCACCACCAGCTCGCCACGGAGGCTCTGGAGGCCTCAAACAAAGAAAATGCAGAGCTGAGGGAAAAGGCGGAGGCTCAATCTGAGGAGATCGCCTCCTTGAAGGAGGAGTTGAAGTCGTCAGGGGAGGTGGTGGTTCAGAATTTCATTGACCACTTCGAAGAACACCCCATGTACGACGACTTCGCCAACTTTTGAGCCTCTTGGAGTGCCCAAGGCTTGCTGGGTCGGCTGAAAGAGGTCCACCCCACTCTGGACATCTCCTCTTTGGTGGCAGAGTTCGGGGGACCAACTGGAGGCCGGTCTGATAGGCTTACTGAAGAAGCTCCGGAGGCCCCGGAGGCAGTCGAGACAGAAGCGGTCCGAGAAGACCCTCCTGTAGAATAGGGCCATTTTTGTAATGGCTCCGGCCTTTTTGTATTTCAAATTCAAGTAAATGAAATGAATTTTTTTTGTTAAGTATTGGTGCTTTTGCTATCTTATTGTATTGATCTGTTTACCCTTGTATGAACATTCAAGACTAAGCTCCTCTTAACAATAACCAGTTAATAATAGAAGATCGGATCACTCAAGTTAATATGAAGCGGACCATTTAAGTAAACATGAAGTGCCTCTTAACGTTAATTAGTTAACAATTTGAGATCGGATCACTTAAGTAAACATATTGAAGGACTGAGGAAACAATTTACTAACCGATGTGGCATAGAACCGAAGTTTCATTACTTTGACAAATTACACCACACTTTACCAAGGCAATTTCAGTACTTAGTAAGCTAGGGAACTTATAACTAAGATCAGATCAGAACACCCATTCATTAGACAATATTGGGATCGGATCGGAACAAAGGCTCATCATTGATAGTACTTCTTCAAGTGTCCGATGTTCCATTGATAAGGTAGTGCCTTTCCTGCCATGTCTTCAATTTCGAAAGTGCCAGGTCGGGATTCTCTGCAGATGCGTAATGGCCCTCCCAGTTCGGTCCAAACACTCCGGACCCTGTTGATTTTGAAGATTGGAAGACCCTTCTAAGGACGAGGTCCCCCAACCAAAGAGTTCTGTTTCTGACCTTGGAGTTATAATAGCGGGTCATCTTTCGATGATACTTTGCCAAGTTCACTTGGAAAGCATCCCTCATTTCTTCAAGGAGGTGGAGTTCGCTTATTTGAGCCTCGTCGTTGCTGATCTCATTGAAGTGTATCCGACGGTGTGATGGCACCCCGACCTCAACCGGGCTCATGGCCTCGGCTCCGTAGGTCATCGAGAATGGTGTTTCCCCTATTGCAATTCAGCTAGATGTTCTGATGACCCAGAGGACGTGGGGGAGTTTGTCCACCCAAGTCCCTTTTGAGGTGTCAAGCTTCCTTTTCAGGGTGTGCTTGATAGTCTTGTTCACTGTTTCAACTTGTCCATTTGATTGAGGGAGATGAGGCGTTGAGAAGTCCTCTTTTATGCCTAGCTCGTCGCATAATTCTCGCATCTTCCTGTTGTCAAACTGTCTTCCATTGTCGAACACTAAGGAGTGGGGAACGCCGAACCCACAAATGATGTTCTTCCAGACGAATTTAGTAGTGTTCGCCTCGGTGATCTTGGCAAGGGGTTCAACCTCGACCCACTTAGTGAAGTAGTCAATGGTGACAATGGTGAAAGTTGCACTTCCTCTTCCTTTTGGGAGTGGACCAATGAAGTCAATGGCCCACTTGGTGAATGGCCAAGGGCTGGTTACTACGGAGAGGCTCTGAGAAGGCTGCCTTTAAATATTTGAGAAGCGCTGACACTTGTCACATTTCTAGACAAATTGGCAAGCGTCCCTTTTCAGAGTCGGCTAGAAGTAGCCTTAACGGAGAACCTTGTGTGCCAGAGCCATTCCTCCGGAGCGATTTTCTCAGATTCCCTCATGGATTTCTTTGAGGAGAACTGGCGAGGCGAAGCCTCTCTTGTAAAGAGTATCTTCTTGCAGGACGAAGTGTGCAGCCCTTCTTCTTAACTTCCGCGCCTCGCTTTTAGAAGTAGGCAGTGATTGATCCTTCAGATAGGTGATGATAGGCTGCATCCATAATGGGGTGCCTTCTATCTATAGTACCTCTTCACCTTCGGAAGTGGAGGGCTTTGATAAGTACTCAATAGGGACAACCTTTAGCAGCTCTGAATCCTTGCTACTGACCAGTTTTGAAAGGGCGTCTGCATATGTATTTTCTAGGCGGGGGACTTGAGTCAGTTCGAACCTTTCAAAATGAGGAACTAGGTCCAGAACCAACTTCAAGTATGCAACCATGCTACTGTCCTTGGCCGCGAAGTTCTCATTGACTTGATTCACTACAAGTTGAGAATCACTGCATCTCTTTAGCGAGTCTAAGACTTGCCAGAAGGGCCTCCTATTCAGCAGCGTTGCTCGATGCTTTGAAGTCGAACCTTACTGTGCAATTTAGCTTGTGGCCTTCCGGGCTTTCCAAGATGATCCCTGCCCTGGAGCCAGTTTCTCTTGAGGACCCATCTACAAACAGTTTCCACGTGGGGGGCTCGGTTGGTTCCATTGCCGCCTCCATTTCTGGGGCTTTGGCAAACTCGACCATAAAATCTGCAAAGGCCTGGCCCTTGATGTCGTGTCAAGATCGGAACAATAGATTGAACTTATTGAGCTCGATTGCCCATTTTAGCAGGCGTCCTGATGCGTCTGTTTTCTGCATTACCTGCTTCAATGGAAAGTTGGTGAGAACTTCGATTGAGTGGGCCTGGAAGTATGGCCTCAGTTTTCTTGAGGCTGTGATAAGGGCGAGTGCCCGTTTCTCCATGTCTGGGTAGCGTGTTTCAGCTGGGAGAAGTGCTTTGCTGACGTAGTACACTGGTAGCTGGCGCTCACTTTCATCTCTGACTAGGACGGCGCTGACCACCATGTCCAAAACCGCTAAGTATAGCAATAGTGACTCCTATGGTTGAGGTTTCCACAGGAGAAGTGCCTCTCCCAGGTGTTTTTTTAGCGCCTAGAAGGCTTCTTCACATTCAGAAGTCCATTGGAATTTCTTTCCTTGTTTAAGCACATTGAAGAAAGGCAAAGTTTTATCTGTGGCTCTGGAGATGAAGCGATTGAGTGTGGCTATCCGACCATTAAGGCTTTGGACCTCTTTTGGTTTCTGAGGTGACCTCATCTCTGGCAAGGCCATTATTTTCACTGGATTTGCTTCAATTCCCCTTTGATTGACAATATATCCCAAGAATTGGCCTGAAGCCACTCCAAAGGTGCATTTGAGGGGATTCAGCTTCATCTTATATTTTCTAAGTATTTGAAAAGTTTGGTCGAGGTGACTTGCGTGTTCGGCTGCCTGGAGGCTTTTGACTAACATGTCGTCCACATAGACTTCCATGGTTTTGCCAATGAGTTTGGCAAACATCATGTTGACCAGCCTCTGATATGTAGCTCCGGCATTCTTCAATCCGAAGGGCATGACTTTGTAGCAGTACAGACCTCTGTCTGTAATAAATGACGTAGCTTCCTCATCAGGTCGGAACATGGGTATCTGGTTGTACCCTGAGTATGCATCCATGAAGCTTAGCAGTTCGTGTCCAGCAGTGGAGTCCACAAGTTGGTCTATCCTTGGAAGTGGGAAGCTGTCTTTAGAGCACGCCTTATTCAAGTTTGTGAAGTCTACGCACACCCTCCACTTTTCGCTAGGCTTTTTCATCAGGACCGAGTTGGATATCCACTTCGGGTAGATGGCTTCCTTTATGAAACCACTGCGGCTAAGTTTGTTGACTTCATCTTTCAGTGCCTTGTACCTCTCCGGATTGAGGGCACGTCTCTTCTGTCGATGGGGGGCACAAAAGGGGTTGATGTTAAGATGGTGGCAATTGATCCTTCGATCTATTCCCACCATGTCTTCATGCTTCCAAGCAAAGACATCCAAGTTCCTTTTCAGGAAGCTTATCATCTCTTCTTTTGCTTCGGGGGACAGTGCCTTCCCTATACGCAAGACCTGACTGGGGTCTTCTGGGTTGGCATAGAAAGTTTCCAGTTCTTCCATTGGGGTCGCATTTGGTCCATAGTCAATTATTCGGGGATCTAACTCATCAAGAGGGTGCCCTTGTTCAGGGACCTCTTCTATGTCGACTTCCTCTTGTTCAGAGGTATGCCCTTGTTCAAGAGCGTCGAGCATTTTCACGTCTGTATTGCTTTCAGTGGGAACCTCAGTTAAAGGATTACATTAACAGTTCGGGGCTCCGACTTTCGCAGCGAGTTTAAGTAGCATGCCCTGGAGCCCATCCGATCGCCTCGGACCATTGCAATCCTATGTTCAGTTGGGAATTTCATACACAAGTAGTGGATGGATGTGACGGCCTAAAGATCTTTCAAAGCGGGTCTGCCCAATACTCTATGATAGGCCGATCTGTGGTCTACCACTAAGAATTCTATGAAGTGTTGGGCTACTAGGGGTGCCGAATCCATCTCGACGGGTAGGGTGATCCGACATCGTGGGACGATGCTGTTCCCAGTAAATCTGAATAGTGGGTCGGTTATGGGATCAACACATGTTCAATCTGTATTTTGTCAAAGGTGGAGCCAAACAATATGTCATTGTCGACGAGCATGCGTTTGAGCCCGTTTCTGGCTACTACGGCTCTTACAATCAGTGCGTCGCAATGGGGATGGTGAACTCCTTGCGCATCTTCCTGGGAGAAGGTAATTGGGGCCATCATGTTGGCCTCTTGGGACTCGTTGACAATGTAAGTGATCATTGGTGGGTCCTTTGCTTCCCTTGTATAATTCATTTGGGCATTCCTGGTGTTGCCACCGATGTGGGGTCCCCCAATGATGGTGTCGATTTCCCTGATGATTTGGCCCCTAGAAAATGGGGCCTGATCTCTCTACCTGGACTCTCCTCGGTCCCTTGATTCTCTTCTCCGAGGTGATTGCTCTCTATGCCTTCGATCTCCCCTGTTCGGGGAGACAGATCTGCGAGGATATTCATTCCTCTTGGAGGGGTGTGGGTCGGTCCGGTCTGGGCGTCGAGGAGCGTCTCTACATTCGTTGATGTCATGCCCATAGAGTTGATGGAAAGTGCAAAACCTTGCCCCTTCCAAGAGCCTGTTTGATTGCTTCTTCATCTTTTTCTTGCTATCGTTTCTTCCAGATGGCCCCGCTTCGCCAGGAGCATTTTCATATGCCAATACTGGCACTGCATTTAGTGTGGCAAAAGCCAATGCCTGTCCAGAGGTGGAAGCTATTGTGTGTCCTGCTTGAGTCCATTGCTGAGTAACAAGGTGTGCTGCGGGTCCTCGACTTACCTGCCTCTGAGGCCGAGGGAGTCCCTGCGTGGCACGATTTCGGTGATCAATCATTTCTTCACTCACGATTTCAACTCTCATCATTTCCACGAGTTCGTCATAGGTGGAAGGATTCTTGCTACGCACGTCCCTTCAGAACAAAGTGTTCATGTTGAGGGCGCCTTTCAGGGCTGAAAGGGCTTCTCTGTCAGTGACCTATTCGCAGTATGTGATTTCGTCCGTAAACCTGGCAAGATAGCTTTTCAGCGTCTCTCCAGGGGCCTACCTCATGTCTTGCAGGCATTGCACTGGGGCCTCTCATTTTCTTCGCGAGAGGTACTGATTCAAGAATGCCTTCTTCAAATCTGGCCAACTTCTAATGTTTAGGGGAGGAAGCCTGCTGTACCACACTTCGACGGCTCCAGCTAGTGTTAAATGGAAGGCTCTGCATTTCAAAGTAGGCGAGGCTCCCTTGAGACTCATTTGTGTCATATACTTGGTGAGGTGCTTCTTCGGGTCCCCCTTTCCTTCATACTTGGGGATCTTAGGAGGTATGAAATTTGCTGGCATTGGGAAGCTTCGGATCTCCCTTGAGAAAGGGAGGTTATCATCGTCGTCGTCAATCTCATAAGACCGATAGGGCCCATCTGATCCTTCATCATCTTGAATGTTCTGGGGAGGTGGAGGTGCTTCTCCTCGACTTTTCCAATCGACTAGGTTCCTCATGTCCCTCCTATTTCTAGGAGGAGGAAGAGCCTGTTCTTGTTCCTGATCTGGTCAAACTGATCTTCTCACTGGACGGACCATATTGCTAGGATCCTCCCCTATCCAGTCGAAGATGCTTACCGACCTCTGTTCCTCATATTCTTGAGGGAAATTGTCCCCCAAGTGTGGTTCTGATGGCTGGTTCCCTTGCACATAAGATGTGGCTTTGGCGTCCACTTCTCTTTCGAGGGGACGTTCTCTGTGCTACTAGTGTGGCCTCGGGAACGAGATACTGGGGCTTCCTGCACTGGGTAAGATTCTTGGGGCATTTGAGAGTCCTGGTGACCTCGGGCTTGCATGAGAAGTTTATGCATCGTCATATTCTGAGCTGCGATGTCTCTCATACCCGCAGCTATTTGAGCCATTCCTTCAGTGAGCATGACTATTCTTTTACCTCGGCGACGTCGGTGATGGGGTCTCTGGTGAGTAATATTGTTATGGAGCACCTCCTCTTCAGAGGCCTCTCTCATGGGGTTGTTGTCTTCATGGCTATAACTCATCCTATCTCTTTTTTTCAAGGGTGGTGAGAATTTGGATTATAACTCGACTTTGTTCTTTTTCAAGAACGTGCTCTTTTCAGGGTTAGTCGCTAGTTTTCCGGTGTTTTCTCTGGTGGAGAATGCAGAACTTTGAACCGGAAGTGTTTCCCACAGACGGTGTCAATCTGTTGACCTCGAAAATTGGACCTTCTATGTGGCCAACCGAGAACTACTCCACGTATTCCTCCCTGCGCACAATCAACGCACGGTCAGACGCACACGGCCAGGACTAGCGGGGGTGGTGGCGGTCGTATACACTTCAACGGTCAAGTCAGGTTCAGGTGGTCAGAACAGTACTCAGGGGTTGTGCCTAATAATAAGAGGGAGGAGAAAATATATATATGCTTGCTATGGAGTGCTATGTAGTAAGAGTTTCATTACCTTTACCTCTTGCCAACCCTTGAGTATTTATAGGTGGGATGAACCGTTGGATGTGAGGCACATGTATACATCTGACGGTATGAGGTGTCTGCTCATAGGCGTTAATTAGCTGCGTTTGTAGAGTGGGCGGGTAATTGCTTCTCCTGAGTTGAGTTGACATAAAGTTGATAAGTAACATCAACTAGCCTCATGGAGACGTCAAATCAAGTTAAAACTTACGGGCAGAAAGGATCTTGGCAAAGATCTCCTTCTGAAATTGGCGACGGATCTTCTGACAGAGATTCCCGGAGTGCACTTCACCTCGGCTTTAGAGGCAAGGCGCTTTGGTCAGTTCTGCAGGATCGCCTATGTCTCGCAGTGTGATAACAGGTCGTTGACATTGGGGAGATCACTTCGAAACTACTTCAAGTGAGTGTCTATTAGATCGGAGTGTGTGGTGGTGGACATTCCGAGGTGGTTCAGATAGACGCGTAACATTAGCAAAAGGATTTTTATCATATGATTGACTTTTGAGGTCTGTCTCTCTCTTAGACTGTTTACCCAACTTGCACATTCGTATCGAGTAACATGATCTTATTATACAGAAAATACGAGTATTTTTTTTTTAATAATAGTATGCCTCTTATTGGTAAATAATAATCATGTATAGCAGTTGGATGAAGAGTAACATCAATTATCTGCACATAAAACAAAGGTCAGAATGCTCGATCGCTGGTACAAAAGAGGGTTCAATAGTCAGAAACATTTCGATGTTCAAATTCATTAGAGTTTGGTGATTGATACATCAAATGGACAAAAGATTTTCAAACTATATATGAAAGTGTAGTTCTCACAGCAGTTATAATATAGCAATGGAGAGAATCGAATAATCTATAGACTTGACATTCATTTAGCCGGCAATCCTTCATAAGCACTGCGAGCGTCATTGGAAACGTCCAGTTTTGTTGCCCATTCTGTCCACGACCCATCATATACCGGAACATTAGTCTTCCCAAGTCGATGGAGCCCCTGATAGATGACATCACATTATTTTTATTTTTATTATTATTATTATTTTTTTAGGTCAATATTAACTAGAGAAATTGCACAACGAAAAAATGATTGTTCATCTATTGAATATAACGAGGTTATGATCAACTTGAGTGGTAGTGGTTGGAGGGAGAGAGGGAGAAAAATCACCAATACGAGGATACAAGCAGTTACACCAGTGCCGCATGAAGTCAGTATAGGCTTGTCCAATGATATCCCTGCAAGAAGTGGCAAGTTGAATTTGGACGAGCAACCGCAATTAACTTGGTATAGTAAATTTGTTTGACATATAGGGCATGTTTGATGTAGATTTTTTAATAGTAGATTTTGTGAAAAATCAATTTCTTTGGAGAACATAGGAAAAAGCTGTCCACATGCAAAATTGTGTCACTTGAAGAGTGTGTGACTGAAAATGAGTTTGGAAAAAAATAAGTTTTAAAGAATGCATACCAAACAGAGGAATATGCATACCAAACAGAGGAATAAATGACTGACTACACATAAAATGAGGTCGACCACCTCAAAGAAAAGAAAAAATGAGTCAAAACTAGTAATCAACATTCGGGAAACTGGATTTATGTCAACGCAAAAATGAGCTCTTGCCTTCTTGTTCAAATCTTTTCTTAAGCTCGTCTGCAGGTAAGAGTGCCTGTGAGCCATCCAGCATCTGCAAATAACCCCTCCCAAAATTCGTAAAACTAGGCAACTTATTCAAAACTTCCATCACGACAATCAAGAGAACCACATACTAAGAAGATTGTCACTAAAGACCCCCCAAGGCCAAATTAAATTCACCTATTAGATGTTAGAACCCTATATCTGTGATCATTCCAAGTTTTCTCTCTTTCTATTCCTTGATATGAATACATATATTTTTTTTAAAATCGACAGTGGTCCCAAAATTAAGATGTAACCTCAGGGAAAGGAATGCATTTGCTTCCTGGTATATGTCCGCTTCTTAATCCCTTTCGAGGCTCTGGTGCAACCCCATCAAACCTGTGAAGAAAAAGTTGAATTTTTAACAACGCTGGAATATGAATTTTATGAACAACGTTATTCACATGCTTGTTATAAGAAAAAGCTTGTGGAACATTTGGTTAATTGGTCTGCGTTACGTAAATCAAGTACAAAAAAAAGCATTTTGGAGTGTTAGTACATGAAGAGGGAGGGCAGTCAAACTTACTGCATAAAAAATGCACCAGTTTTGCACAATATCTCCAAAGATCAAACAAAACAAGCAATGAATTAATGACAAACAATAATTAATGGTGCAGTAAAATATGGATAATGTACCTAGCTCTTGAGCGAGCATCTATATGTTGAAATGATTTTTCTTCAATGTTCTTCTTAACCTGCAATTAAAGAGAAACTATATCTTGAAACAAGAACAAAATTTCTATGCGTAAAACCACATTCACTACTGATTGTTCTTGAAAAAGAGAGGGACGCTACACATTTTGATCCCCAAAAATCCAAACGAGTCTAAGGTATGACATAAAGTCAACAAGAAAACAGTCCTCAAATGGTGAAGTTAGAACCCACATTGCCAAGTTGATGGTTCGAATATGCAGTCACAACACAAAGAAATTATCCCAATTAAGTCTGATGTCCTTTTGCAGGTGCTTATTTTTAAAGTCACTATCAATTGAAAATGCTGCAAGAAATTAACTAGAGATCTGCCTTCTTAGCATTAGCCCGAGCGTTTTACAGTCCACTAAGTCATAAATTCCTAGTACAAATGGAACAGATCAACGAAAAAATTGTTGCTTCATCTTGCCCGATATTTATGAGCCATGCAAATCAATTACAAGTGGGAAGCAAGTTTCACTATAAAATGTAAATGATACTCAAAAGACTAGATAGCATCATCTAATAAAACACACAAAGGAAATAGACCTGTTCTACTGCCCAGATGAAATGGGGCTGGAATTTGGTTTGGAAGGTAACTGGCCCAACCTGCAAACGTTGAAATGCTATCGGTAGTACTTTAAACAACACAAATTTGGAAAAAATAGACTTGAATAACAATTGAACACAATTTGCAAATGGCCATCTTTACAGGAGCATTACGTGTGAAAGATGGCACCTGCCCTAAAACTATGAGAGAAATGTGAAGAAAAGGGTTGAAAACAAGAGGTCAAAGATTGGTATCTCATTGGCAAGGTCCAACTAATCATTTCAGTAGTTAATTGCATTCTATAGCTGTATACTAGAAAAGATTCTGCAAACCCTCGTAATAAAAAGCCATAACAAGAACAAGAGTATTAAATAACGCAATTTACTTAGCTAAATTTGAATCCAAAGTATACTTGTCTATACTGGAGGCCGCATTTCAAGTTTGTGATAAATATGGGTCCCATATAATGGAAGAAAAATTATTGTAATATTTTGGGTGGGTTGTTCTCCTAAAGTGATTGTCATCTAACTCTGGAAAATTCATAGACCATGACCATCAGGAGCAAAATTATTCAGCCACAAGCTAGCCTCAGTCTAGGAACACGGATATGGTCTCTTATTTATGTTGCTAATAGTCTAGTATAGATGTCACATAAGAGTGGACATACGAAGTGTTGTACATGCAAATTATCAAAATCTAGCATTCTGGGATTCGTTAAAAGGGGCTTCTTGACTTTGTATGTGGAGACTTTCTCATGCCATTCATGAGTTTGATCATCAGAACGATTGAAGATGTATTGCAGAAATTTGACAATAGGAAAAAATGTTATGAGAAGTTCATTTTCAAAAGAAAATAAATGTTACAATTGGAAATTGATATTAGAGATGTACATCGTCAGTAAACAGTTGCTGTTTAGTCATTTTAACATAAACCAATTTAGTTAGAATAATTATTTAAACATAGAGGAACTGAGTTTTGACATCCAGTATAATAACAGATCATGAAGCAGATTTTTACAGAGATAACGTGACTTACTGGCTGTCCTCGATATGCTTTCTCTATTGCCTCAATGGCAGCACTAGCTTGCAAGAGAGCATTTGATGCAGCATCACTTGAAGCACTCGATTCAACTTCAAATCCTGAAGCATGCCATCTTGGCATGCCTCCATCTAAAACCCAAATTTTATCATGCCCAAACACTCGAAACATCCTGTTTATCAATTCATATTAGTTGAGCAGTGTAATAACTGAATGCCAAATTTGATACCCTATATCTGGTGACTTAGAGTACCAAACCTGAAACTCACCACCAAACACGAGCTGCACTGAAAAGGCCCATTCCATCATAAACAACAACTCTATCTTTACTCTCAATTCCTAGTGCAGAAACAGCAGCAGCAAATGCTTCCTCTGATGGCAGCATATGTGGCAACTGGTACATGTTGCAGAGTCAGAAAGATTGTTCGCAGCACTTGTGTAAGTGAGACCACATGATAATAGCATGTGCCACTCACTCGTGAGTCCACACGAACAATCTCTTGAGTATAGATCAATTAATATAGCTAGCAAGTAGCTTGTTGCATCATGACCAATTCTAATTGAAAGAATTTAGACTTATTGTCAAAAAGACATTTATATACTAAGTTAAAAATAAACCTCCACATATAGCTTGAGCTTTGTTTAGCTGTGGGTCATGTTTTGAACAAGTATATTTAGCCAGTGAAGAACATCTTACATTGGCAAATCGATCTGATATGCCATCAATATCAAAGAAAAGGGCACCGGGAATGTGTGCAACCTGTCCAGACAGCAGGTGAAAATTTCTAAAATCAAAAGTCTATGAAGAACTAAAGATCGAAAAAAAAAAAAAACAGAGTTGACTTATGAGATGTTTCAGATCCATGTTAATTCTCTGTTGCCGATGCAATTTGAACATGGAACAGAAGTGTTAAACAGCAGTCTTTTATAGGTAAATGTTAATCAAGCCACTTGTACGAAGTAAGAAATTTAAAGGATTGACACCTGATATTCTTGAAGTGGGTTCCTCTGTTCATATGGCATGTACCAGGAGGCATCTAGCACCTTCAAAAATTAAAAAATAAAGTGATACAATAATAAAAAAGCAGCACGACATTCTAATGGGATAGGCATGTTATTCTAAATAAGTCAAAAGCTATCTTGCACCACTCAATATGGTAACCCTTTGGGTCTACCGCCGACTTAAATCATCAGTTCATAACAAGCAAAGTTTTGGCCAGGATTAGAACCAGGAACATACATCATGAGTTGGCTGACATGATTGCCTTTCACCTACTCAACTCTTCCCCAATGACGACCCTCCCAAACCGGAGAAAAATGTTTAAAAAGTATCATAAGAAGACGTCCCAAAGATATTTCCCAAGATCCAGAAAAAAAGTACAAATTGTGAAAGAAAAATATGATCATGATTTATTGGTTACAGGGTCTTCCACTTGTCTTTGGATTCTTTCAACTTTGGTTTTAACCACAGTACAAAACATCATAGCTTCCAAGGCAGCTTCTGAACTCAGAAATCTGAGACATACATGGAAAGCTGAAATTAAAATTGGCATGAGACTGATTTGAGGGAGTTATTACGTTGCAAAATTAGCATCATTAGAAAGACCAACATGCATTTATGCAAAATTGAGTTTAGCAAAGTCGATTGGTAATGCCAAATACCAATGTTTCTACTCATGTCACATTGTCTCATGGTACCAAAGTCCGGAAGAACTAAGGAGTATGGATAATTATGTACAATACAAAGAAAACTATGGAACAGGGCTTTTTTGACAGGGATAACACAAAAGAAGTTTCTACATTCCAAAAATCCATTGAAAGAAAACAAACATTCTATGACAGAGAAACTTGAAACTCCGATCAGTCCATTCGACAAGATAAATCAAAAAGCTTATTTATACACCTTCAAGTCAGGCTCTCGGAGATTAGCATGGAGCCAGTCAACTGAAACAACAGGCTCATTAGTCAACAATAACTGGGAGTCAAATGAAGCTTCCGGCACAGCTGCTGACGAAGACATACTGCAAATCCCAAGCCCTGTATGACAATGGGAAATAACCAATCGCTAAATGTTCTCGCTTGCAGGGAACGAGAAAATGATGTGCACTAAGCAGGATTATTTTACCACAGGCACTCCAAGGAAGGAAAAAAACAATAATCATCATCAGAATTGCATAAAAAATTAACAATTGTGATGATTCCATTTATCGAGAGCTCCTTTTCCATTTAAATCACAAGATATCGCCGGATATGAACTAGATTATGTCTTATCCAAATAAAATCACACTATCATGAGGTACGTTATAAAAAGTAAATGAAACACAACAAAAGGTAACAATGAAAAAAAGAAGAGGCTTCCGTAGGAGACCAGATTACTTCTGTGTGATTTTACATCAAGTTCAAACAACACAAGGACACAATTTTCAGCATGTTTGATGTGCTTAAACTGTATGTCTAACTTACTTTTAAGTTACTTATTTAGTCGAAGTTAGGTTTTTTTTTTTTTTTAATTAAACTAATAAAACATAGTTCTAAGCTTTAATCACATTCAAACATGCATCTATTTCTGGGGCAAATTAGGGGATTGAAATTGCATTTGATTACTTAACAGATTCGTTTTTAATCCCCTTGACAGTATAAAGTTACTCTATTCTCATCATACAGTAAACAAATTCACTAACAAAACTTACTTTTAAGCACAGCAAAAAAATGCATCTATTTTCCAGAGACAGATTTGGGAACTGAAATTGCTCTCGGTCACTGGAAAGTTCCCTTTTTACTCCCCTTGGAGTGCGATGTTAATGTATTCTCGTCATACGGTAACAAATTTACCCCAGTAGTGAAGATTACCAACAAAAAATAAAAAAAATAAAAACCTCACACAGTTATCGACAAAGAAATTATAAGTTGAAATGTTCTGCAAATTTTGGGGAGACTTGAAGCCTAGAACGGAGATTCAGAAATAGATGAAATCAAGAATTGTTAAAGATACAAAAGTTGATAAACCCCATCGACAAAAATACATAACCAGAAAAAAACCACGAAGCAAAACCGATTGTCTTAAAGGAAATATAGAAATAAGTAAATAAAGTGTAAAGGGAGCTTACTGTTAAGGGAAAAATGGGAGGTGAAGAACCGGCCGGCTACGCAGGGAACTCAAGGATTAGTACTCCACAATATTAGTCAAGATTTGTATTAAACTATAATTTTTTACTAAATTCATTCAGGTGTAAAGTAAATAAAAATAGTATTTCCTGAACAAATTAAGCCCTTTTTTATATTCATTTTTTTCAAAGTGTATTTTTCACTATCTTCTTTTCAACCACACATTCTTTATTAAAATAATATTACACGTAAATAAAAAAAATTTCCTTATTTTTCAACCACACACTTCTCATCAATTACTATTCTAAAATGCATTTTTATGGTTAAATTTTTAGTAAATTTGGATAAAAGTTGATATAATGTATAATTAAAATATTATGAATACGGTAAAATATGTTATTAAAATTAATTGTTAACTAACAAGTCTATTATTACTAGTAGAACACAAGAAGTCTAAGAAGTTACTAGTCGGCTTGTTTGGCATTGTTCACCTAAAAATATTTTCAAAATGAGTTAATTTAACGTGAATCCCTTGTCAAACTCTTCTAAAAATGAAAAAAATAAACAAAAGCTATTTTTAGTGGCTCTTTATTATTTTCACAAGTTGTCCATGAATCACGCTCATCATTGTAATTAAATGCTTTGTTAAAGTGAAGTCATTATATAACAAGTTGGTAAATAAATACAAGCACAATAACATATATGCATAAAAATAACATTTTTCGACATCTCCCGTAAGTCAATAAGGTGTAAATCATCTTGTATTTGTAACTCACAATAAGAAAAAACTCATAAAAAGCATATATTTTAGAAAATAATTCTTAGTTAAGGTATAACATTATATTTTCATTCCACACTTGCAATTATCAAAGGTGCATTTTTTTCTTCAATCTTGAAATTCAAAATAAGTTTTTACGATGGAGTAGATGAATTTTATAGAGATCGTGTAATGAGATCTATTTAAGAATCATATCAGTATAGTTTATCTCTCAAGTAGACAAGAAATTTTGGCTATTATCGGGGTTTATTGAGATCATAACGTTGAAATTTATATATCCTAAAATTTTTTGTAATTTTGGATCTAAGGCTATGTTTGATGCCCATTCTATATCCAATTTTTAAACAAATTATATACATTACAAAGTGAAATATGATTGGATTAAAGTTTTTTCAGCAAAAAATAAAAATAAAAATAAATTCCCACTTTTTTTTGACCTCATCCATATGTAAATAATTATTTAACTTCATTATGTAGGAAATAATTATTTAACTTCATTATGTAGGAATAGTAGTATTTTTAAAACAAGTCTATGTGATAATCGACTACACATTTTATTATTGGTAATTATTTTTTAGATGAACATAATATTAAGCACTCTTAGGCTATGTTTGATACAACTTCTTTTCCATAGAAAATGGAAAAGAATTTTCATCTTCCAATTTTTTTTTTTTTTTTTTTTTTAATAATGTCTAATAGGCGAAAAGTTCTAGGGAATTGGTTTACCACTTTTCCTCCACACGGTCACATTTTCTCCCTTTTCATTGAATTGGTTTTCCCACCAATGTGGTGGTTTTTTTTGAATTCCAACATTTTGTTTTTGTTTTTTTGACAACGGGAACAAATTTTTGGAACAATTGTAAAAGATGATATCCCTTAAATTAAATTTTTTTATGTAAAATAAAGTTAAACGAATATCAAAATATAGATGATTTTTAGATTTTTTTTTTAATGGAAACAAATTTTCGAAACAATTGTAGAAGTGAATATCCCTTAAATCGACAATTTTCATGTAATACAAAGCTAAACAAATACCAAAAGACACTTTTATTTCAATATTTTTCACGTGAAAATTTATACTAATCAAACAAAACAATTTACAATTTTTAGGAAAATAATTTCTAGGAAATTTAATTCCTTGAAATTCATTTTTTTTCCACCCAAATTTCATCTTTGCAATCAAATAGACCTTTAATGCTATGTAGTATTGTAGGAATAATAGAATTTATTAGTTGATCATAGAAGTGCAACCCCCGAAGTTTTTATCACTTGTAGTGCTACATCAGAAAAACTATAAATCCAATTTACATTTGAAAGTGTAAAAAATATGAGGCTATTTCTGAAAATTACTTCGAATAAACCCTCTAAGCGGACCTGACCAGCCAGGCCCGATTTGGAATATGCACACGTCCTATTCGGGTCATTCAACGGGCCGCAGTAGCCCCTTAAACACAAAAGGGCGATCTTTAATTACTCTACAAGAAACCAGCAACAAAACCCCTCCATCGGCTTCAACACTGCAATTGCATTCGCATTTCGTCGGAGAAATTCTTCAAAGTATGCAAATTTCTGCTCTTTCTCCGTCTAATAATTTTCGTCAATCAGTTGAAATTGCAAGGTTATTTTGGAAACTAGAAAATGGGATTTTTCTTGTTAGAAATCTTTGCTTAAACTTGAAATTGATTCATTTCGCGTAGATCATAGGAGATTAAAGCTGTGCTTATAGATTATGTTTCCGAAGTAATATCTTTTGTTTTCCTTCCTGAAATTAATGGTCAGTAGGTAAAAAATGAAGCTCTTTTAGGGCTTTGAGTTTTGTGATTCCGGATAAATTTTCTCTCAGAAATATTATTTAGCCCGAATGTTCAATTTTTTCTACTTTTATGTACTCTCGACATATTAAAATAGTTAGTTATGATGTATATCTTTTTCTGTCTCTCTCTTCAGTTCATTCTACCGGAGCTCAGTTACAGTTTTATCTATAAATCAATGGGCGACAGTCAGTATTCTTTCTCTCTCACCACTTTCAGGTATGCATTCATCCGCTGTGTATGTATTCGTAATTTATTTTAATTTCCAAAATAAAAATGCACCAATTTGAGCGGATATGAATATTGTCTGTATTCAAGTCTGTATATGAGTGTACTGATTATGATTTATTATTGTTATTGGCACAGTCCTTCAGGAAAGCTTGTTCAGATTGAACACGCCTTAACTGCAGTTGGATCTGGTCAGACATCTTTAGGAATTAAAGGTAAATCTGAAACTTTGTTTCAATATTTTTTTATTCAGTTAAATTTCATATGTAACATTCTTAGAACTAGACTATTTAAAAAGGTGACTTGGGCTGTTGCTATTTTTTTCATGAGTACTGCATTATCAATATATGAAGCTTTCAACCAACGTGATATATGTTTGTTGATGATGAATTCCCTGCTTGCTGATCTTTAACTTTATTGTTAAAGTTTTGATATGGTGGGTAACCTGCCAAGTGTCACAATGACTTGAACTCACACTGTATTTAGCAATTTAATTAATGACATTGCTGGTGCATTGGTTTCTCTGTATAAAACCAACATTTCAGGAAAAGGGTAGATAGGTGGTGCTTTGTGTAGGGAAATAAAAATTTTGCGTGTTGCTTCTCATTTAATGTACCTAAAGCCTGGTATTATGTTAAGAAAAATGATATTTTAGTGAATCTGTTATCACGTGCTTATCGAGCGTCTTTATGTGCTACTTACTTATATGTGGGTTTAATTGCAGCTGCTAATGGTGTTGTTATTGCGACGGAGAAGAAATTACCATCTATTTTGGTCGATGAAACATCTGTAAGTATATTTTATGGGCACATTGATGAATTGAGTTTGAGTGGTTGCAATTACAATTCACTTTTTATTTTACCTTTGAATGATTTGATATATCTAAGTTCAGTATCATTTTTGCCTCTTTATTGGGGTAATGGTTTGTTGATGTATGGTGGAATACATTAAAATCCGAAATATAAGCATTTTCATGATAACTCTATGCCAAGGCAGCAAACCTGGCATTTATAAAATATATATGTGGAATAAATACACGTTTTCTGGGTATAGTCTAACAGAAACTATAAACAATGTCTCATTATCGTGGATTTTTTTGACAAATGTGACTATGTCATGAAGTTTTCTAGGTATAGTCAAATAGAGATCAGTTTGATCGTAATCTCGTAAAAGAGGTTAAGTGGTCGGTATTATTTAATAACTCGACATTAAATAATTTTTCCTATGCATAGTGTTTTAGTTTACTTAGTGCATGGTATAAAGATAAATTTATAATTGTTTTGTACCAGCATGTTTTCATCTTTTGGCTATTATAATCTAAAAAATTTGAGTCCTTAATTGATGGCTGACCGTTTAAGTTTGCATTACCATTATCAACTATAAAAAATTTTCATGTTATTTTTTACTTTTAGTGCAAATCTAGCACGTGCACAATACGTTCCAAATTCTGATATAAATTGGTGTACCATTTTTCTGCTCTTATACCTTACCTTGCATGACATTTATAAATAGTAAATTTGCATGAATGAAATCATTGTATTTACTCTATGTAAAGTTGTTGAAAATATGCAGTCTTTATTGGTTTACTTTGCTCTCATTCTCCTCAATATATTTCTGTACATAAATGAGATTGACGTTCCGTGTCATTGGTCTTCAATTTATTCTTCTTCTTTTTTTCCCCTGTGGTAAGAAACAGCAATTTTTATCATAGATGGTATTATTTTAGTTACCACTATACATTTCACTTTTGGCACTATTTGACCCCCATTTTCTAAAACTCATTTTTTCTTAAATTCATTATTAACCACATATTTAGCCCTTGTTTGATTTTAATTACATTACATTCTATTTTTCTCTCTCCTATTTTCAACCACACAATCTTCCATAAAATAATATTACACGTAAATCGAAAATTTTTCTTTCTTTTTCAACCACTCATTTTTCAAAAAACACTATTCTATACATTAAATTTTCCCCGTAATGGGGGCCAAACAGGGTGTTAATGGGACTTACAACTTTTATCAAATTTTCTTCTACACATTCCATCAACTTCTATCAGAATTTACTAAAAATTTTATTTTTAGCTAAACCAAAGTGGAGCTTGATTTGTTCCCAAGCAACCATTTACTCCTGTTTCTTGCATTACATTTGCCCTTTCAACTGTCCTTTACTGTTAGAGCATCTCTTTTTCAGCATGTATACATATTTTTAATGCCTTTGATAATGACTGTTCTTGGTCCATTTCTTCTTCCAGGTGCAAAAGATTCAGATTTTGACTCCGAATATTGGAGTTGTTTACAGGTATAATACTAATTTATCTTGAAGCTATTTTTGCTATTGCTTACTATCATGGGATATCTTTCCCATTTCTTTTCATTTAGAATCATCTTTGCAAAATAGCAGACAACCATGCAAGACACAAGAATAATCTTTAGCAAGACCTTGTAATAATCTTTAGTACACCAAATAAATTAACGTATTTTTTGTCGATCTTCTATTTAAAGCATGTTTGGCTCTCGTATGCTTTTAAAAAATTTCCCAAACTCTAGAAACTGTGGATTTAATGAAATATGTGATAATATCAAGAGCGGCATTAAACTTGAGGCTCTCAGATTAATGAATGCTCTATCAATTGATAATTCTACTGCTCAATCACATGGTTACCCTACATCAAAACCATAAATTATGGTTTATCAGAAACTACTGTGGGATCATATTATAACGTGTTATGGTTACCCCCATTTACATGTAATAAACTTACTATGTTATTAAATATTTTCGTCCTTGTATGTATTGAATACGAGCTGCTCATAAAGAACTTAACTCATGTTACATTTTCTCTTTGGGCAGTGGCATGGGCCCTGATTCTCGGGTGTTGGTTCGAAAAAGTAGGAAGCAGGCTGAGCAATATCATCGGCTTTATAAAGTGATTATTTCGCTCTTGTAGAATCTAATTTTTTTCACTCCGCTTTTCTGTACTCTAATATTAATTTTTGGAGTACCTCTTTCATATTTTTTTTGGCTATAGAAATCCCTATATTATGATGGGAATTGACTGAGTCTTGAAACATGGCTGTAAAGGTCTAAGTGGTTCTAAAATAAATTTATTCTTGTATGCATCTTTAGTACATTAATTTGTAGATATTGCTTTCTTGGCTAAACTTTGAAGTACTTATAAGCAGTAGGTTCGAAGGAATGTGTGATTAAAAATTAGATAAAAGTTGTTGATCTTAAGAAATGTGTGATTAAAAATTATGTTTGAATAGCTTATAAGCACTTAAAAGCTTTGCCAAATCTGCACATATATTAAACCATGTTGAGTAATTCTTTACTTCGATATTTGCTTCTATTAATCAAGTTTGATGTAGTTAGTCCTCAGCTCAAAGTAAATACACATCTGACTAATTGATGGTGTATGCAATATGGAATAATTGAATACATCTTTACTTTGAACATATTGAAAACAGGAGTCACTTGATTAACATAACCTTTGAACTTCTGTTTTGGTCCTATCACACACAGTTTCATTTGACATTCCACATCCTAATACAGCTTTTCTTCCCCCTAGTTATATTGGCAGACAGTAATATTTCCTGATGTGTAAGTATTCAAATTTTAGTGTGAGAGAGAGAGAGTTGTGCCTCCAAGATTGAGGATGAATTATTGGGAAATCTTAAGCCCCCGTTTGGCCCCCATTTCTTGCAAATTTTAATGTTTGGAATAGTATTTTTTTGAAGAATGTGTGATTGAAAAAGAATGAAAAGTTTTCGATTTACGTGTAATATTATTTTATGAAAGATTGTGTGGTTGAAAATAAGAGAGAGAAGAAAAAAAAAGGAAGAGAATGGGTGCCAAACAAGGGCTAAATGTTGTAAAATTATTTTCCCAAAAAATTGCTAGGTATCATTGAATTTCTTTTCCCGGCTATTATTATTGAAAGCAGATATTCAATTGCTGCTTCTTGAGATTCTTTTATGGCCAGCATTTCTACTAAATGATACTTGAAATTGTTTAGAAATGGAATTTTCTTAGCATAAACATATCATTTAATGCTGATCATTTTTTTTGTGCATGTAATTTGTAGGAACCAATCCCTGTTACACAACTTGTCAGGGAGACTGCTGCTGTTATGCAGGAATTCACTCAGTCAGGGTAGCTATAATATATTGTCTAATTGTTCTCTTTCATTATAGTGAAGCAAATTGTTTGTTTCTGAAATTGATTGAGACTTCCTTGTACCAGTGATATGATCATGAGGCTGATCACCTTATGACAGTACTACTCTCTGGGACTTGATTTCCTATTTTTTTCTTTTTCCTTTTTTGCCCTTTGGCAATCGTTATGGTGGTTGCTAGTTAGATGAGCCCAACAACCCATTTAGTCCCATTCTGGTTATTTTTACAGATTCAATGCCTAATTCTTTAATTTCAACACGTGAAATTTATTTAGCTTGTAGGAGATTGCATAATGCAGCAAATAGAAGATTTGGTTGGCCTGATTAGGATTTATTAGCCATGCTTGCTAGTATTCTTCATGATATTTCCAATAACTCTGACATCATATCACATAGTGTTAACACATGATAAGAAATTGCTTGAAGTAAATTATCTTGAGGGATTTTTCTTCGTACTCCATTTTAAAGAGGTGAAGTGGCTGCTTGCCTTAGAAACTAGATTCCTGGAAGTGAGCTGAATAGTGAAAAGATGAATCGTCAACCTGATCTCAGGACTTAAACTAATCCTGGAGAGCAAATTTGGAGGGCTTTTAAATTTGTTTCTTATTTAACCTTTACTGGACTTTTGAAAGGGGTTAAATTCATCAATGACCACCAAATTTTATACTTGACCACTCAATTTGATTTTGTTCTATCATGGCCACCTAGTTTTATACTTGGTGTTACCATGGTCACCAATTTTTATTTTATTTTACTGTGGTCACCTAATTTCATATAACGTTTCACCGTAGCCATTCAACTTCTTTTCACTATTTTCATTAATTTTAAAAGGGGAAAAATAGTAACTTTGCATTATATATAAAAAATAAATTTAAAAAAAAATAAACTTTTTTTTTTATTTTAAAAATATTTTTTAAGAAAATAATTTTTTATTTTATTTTATTTTTCTAAGTAATGTTTTTTCAAATAAGTTTTTATTTTATTTCAAATATTTTTTTAAACAATATTTTATTTTTTAAGGAATGTTTTTTAAAATAAATTTTATTTTATTTTTCTAAGTAATTTTTTTTTTTAAAAAAGAAGTTTTTATTTTATTTTAGAAACCTTTTTTTAAATACCTTTTTATTTTATTTTTTTAAATTTATTTTTTATATATAATGTAAATTTACCGCTTTACCTCTTTTAAAATTAGTGAAAATGGTGAAAAGAAGTTGAATGGCCACGGTGAAATGTTATATGAAATTGGGTCACCATGATGAAATAAAATCAAAATGGGTGGTCATGGTGATACTAAATATAAAGTTGGGTGGCCAAAATCAAATTAAGTGGTCATGGTGACACTAGGAATAAAGTTGGGTGGCCATTAATAAATTTAATTTGAAAGGATTGTTCAATATATTATTTCCTGTTATTATATCAGGCACGGTTGTACTGCTTTTCTGATTCAATTCAATGGTTTTCTCTTTTAGTGGTGTAAGGCCATTTGGCGTCTCTCTCTTGGTTGCGGGGTTTGATGACAAGGGTCCACAATTATATCAGGTATGTCAAGTCATTTCTTTTTTGTCAGTATCCTTGTATTTCCTATTCCTTTTTCCTTACGTAAAATGAAGCAATTTTATTTCTAATTTCTTTATAAACTATTGCAGATCACGTGTTACCGCGTTTTGGCCCAAATTACTTCTTAAATCATGAGTGCCTCAAACAATTTTTTAAATACTGTGTTTCTTAATAAACTATTGCAGATATCTTGTTCTTCATTTTGGCACAAATTACTTCTCAAATTACCTTTAAATCGTTCTTTTATTTCATTCATGTTGAAACTTTAATGGACCAAAACCAAGCAACATTCGCCACTCTGAACTTTATCTACTGAAATCTAAATATGTGTCTTAGGATGAGCTAGGTTTTTTACACCTTTGTAGAACTTTGCATTGTTTTGTTAAACCTTTGTAGAACTTTGCATTGTTTTGTTGGCTGAATGTTAAGTTTGTAATCAAATCATTTTCTATTTTTTTCTGTAACTTTTATTTTTTAATTACATGTTCAGGTGGATCCATCTGGTTCATACTTCTCTTGGAAAGCATCAGCCATGGGGAAGAATGTGTCCAATGCGAAAACCTTTCTGGAAAAGAGGTGAATTGTTTTTCATTACTTCAGAATCCAGATTTGATTTGCTAGGGATTCAACCCTCATCCTTGTGGCAGTACAGATTTAACATTTGCTACAGACTAATGGTTTGGCTTTTTATTTTTTTCACCTTGAACTAGTCAATCACAGCCATCCAGCCTTTGGTTAACCTTCTTCTGTACGGAAGTTTGTTATTCTGAATTAACTTGAGTTGTTTAAGATAATATTCATATGTTTAAAGACTGCTTATTGAATCTGAGGATAGATCCCTCTGCTTGAAAGATAATAATGTCAATTTTTAATAAAACTGTCTACAAGAGTTGTCTATTTCTGTTTTGATGAACATGGTCTATGAATTGTTCAACCAATCTGTATACTATTATCTGACTCCAAAAGGGGGAAGTTTATAACAAATATTAGTATTACCTATGACCTCAAGACTTTTGCAAAGTTCAACCACCATTGATCTCTAGAACAGCTGTCATCTTCTTATCATGTTTTCGTTGATTGGGATTTGTTTGAATACTTGTTGCAGGTACACTGATGATATGGAGCTTGATGATGCTGTGCACACGGCAATATTGACACTGAAGGAGGGGTAAGAACCCAAATTTTCCAATCTTTGTTTTCGGAAGCTGTTTTCACCTTGAATTTTTTCGTTTTGACGGGGAAGGTGTGACAAGTGTTGGATGCATGCATCGACTTCCTGTCTTCTGTTTTCATTGAGAGAAACTGATTTTAGGCACTTAAAGCTTGCCTCATACTATTAATATAATAAGCCAAAAAGAGCTTTTGAATTATAGTCTAAGTTGATTTTTATTTGTTCTATTTTTATTTTGGATTTTCCAGTCTCGTTGGTTCTTCATGTGGTGCACAACCACCCATGTTCTTGATTATCACCCCCCCCCCCCCAAAAAAAAAAGGGCTTACGTATAGTAATTTTTGTAATTTTATTTAACTAATTAAATTGGTGATGATGGCCCTTTATTCCCACCGTCTCAGATTTGAAGGACAAATTTCTGGCAAAAACATTGAGATTGGCATAATCGGAAGTGACAAAGTATTCAGGCAAGTGTCTTCTTTACCGAGTTGTTGAACTTAAGTTCTAATTGATGGTTGTTGGATGATCGATAATGGTGGTTGCCTCTCCTGTTGCAGAGTTTTGACACCTGCCGAAATCGATGATTATTTGCAGGAAGTGGAATAGTGTTATCACCCTAGCTCAGGTTCTTTTCTCTTGTTAAAATCCAGTGGGCGAGTTTTGTATGACGATTTGAACTTGCTATTGTTAGATCTTGTTCTAAATGGTGTTACAGTTCTCTCTGACTGAAAGCAGCATTTTGTTTAATCTTTGTTCAGTACTTGTGGGAATTGTTTATTGGTATCATATTGTGGTTTCTCTCTTGGTCTTTTCCTTCCTTTTTACCATACATTTCAAGAACTTACACATGCCGCAACGATAGAATTTTTAGTTTTTCCCTGTACATTTAACCCATTCTTTAAAGAACATTTGGCTTTCAAGGAAATTATGAAGAAATACATTACAAGGATAATTAGTTAGGAGAGATTGGTCTTCTCTATTTATAGATTCAAACTTGAAAGGCTTAAACAGTATGATTTACAAATCAAAATATAAAGTAAAACACAAAGCAAATACATTACATGGATAAAGTAAAAGTAAAAGGAAGATGCAATTTTTATTTCATGCCCTGCTTTGTTTTTCTTCTTATTATGAAGTATAAGGAAGGTGCAATTTTTTATGTCATACCCTGCCTCTTTTCTATCTATTTCCTTTTCTCATTAGTGTCCCAAAGTTTTATTCAAATTACGCTTTAGAACTACTGTAATTTTACTTACAACTAAATAAAAATTCTCCATTTAATTATAAGAACCCAATTTAAGTATAGAATATTAACTTATTTTCAATCAACACTTAATACATGATTAAAGATTGTCAATATATATTTTTTACTAAAAACAAAAATTAATGGATTAGTCAACTGTCAGCAACTGATACTACATTATGCTATGATATGTATATGTAGAACAGTTCCATTATTATACAGTCATATATAGAAAACGTTCAATTTACACCAGCCAGCTCACGTAGCTCAGTTGCTTAGAGCAAGTTCCAAAATAATATTCAGAATAAAAAATTAACTTAAGATATTTTTCGTTGTTCAATAAATTTTTTTCACCCAATTTTTGAGCTTTCTACCAAAATAATAATCAGAATAAAAAAATTAACGTAAGATGGCAAAATTTTTTTATCAGTTTCGCATTGTTTCTAAATTGCGGACCAAATTAAAATGCCTCAAACTGGCAAGAGGTAACTATGAAAGGCCAAAGCAACGGAATTTGACATCCGCACCAAGGAATGAATTGCCCAGAGGAATTGAACAAGGACGGCTCATAAATGAATTTAAGTCAATTATTTATTTATTTCATGTCAAGGGAGTACATTTGGGTGCGAAAAATCCACCACATGTCAACTAAATCAAAGCCATCAATGAGCACTATCAACACACGAACGATTTTAATTTTACGAGCCACCGATGTCATTGCAAGTCATTCTGCTAAACGAGCCTCATTCAAGCTGTAAGCTATCATCAAAGCTCGTTGATGGCCTACGGGGCTCAGCATGCTACCAATAGTCACCACAAGAACACTTGCCATGGCTAAAATGGTGAAACCGATAGGGATCCCTTAATATGATTACCCTATGGACTATGTTGCTTACGAACTTGTAAACTGAATGGCAATCACCACAAACTCGAAGATTCTTGAAAATTCGGAGAGTTGAATCTTCTGGTGTAGAGATCAAACCATAAGCAAGAGCAAGCCTCTCACTGTGGTTCCACAAGTTATCCTCTCTTTGTTCTTCATCTGTGTCATGCAATGCATAGCTTGTATCCGGGACATAACCTGCTTCTTTGATCTTTTTCCTCAGCTCCATCAATTTAATATGTACCTGCTCGGATTCTGGGTGGGACTGATCTCCTACCCCGAAGGTACTTAATTTATTTCTTACATTGAGCCAACTGCAGGCAGGCTTCTTTTTCACATTATCGGATTCCATTTTGACCCTAATTCTCTGTGCATCTTGCCATCTTCCGGATGTTGCACAGACGTTTGAATAAAGGACATAAGCAGTCTCATCTGATGGGTTTGTTTTAAGAATATTTTCAGCAGCTTTCTTTCCCAGTTCCAAATGACCATGGGTTTTACATGCCGCCAATAAACTTCGCCAGACAAAGTCATTTGGTTCAACAGGCATTTCTTTGATAAATGTTCCAGCCTCAGCAAGTCTTCCAGATCGTCCAAGAAGATCAACTATGCAGACACAGTGCTCTATAGCAGCTGGGACTCCAAACTCGGGGGTCATTGAAGCAAAATATGCAAGACCTTCATCTACTAAACCCCCATGACTACATGCAGATAGAAGTGAGACGAAAGTGACACGGTCAGGTTTCACCCCCTGCTCTAGCATTTCATGAAAAATTTCCCTTGCCCTCTGAAAGTATCCATGTCTGGAGAAAGATGATAGTAATATGTTCCATGACAATCTTGATCGCCTTTTTGGTTCTGGAAGCATTTTTAGCAGATCATTCATTTCTCCACACTTCCCATACATGTCCATCGTGGCATTTTTCACATAGTGATAACCGTCAAATCCAAGTTTAATAGCCAAACTATGAAGGTGTTGGCCATCCTCCAAGATACCCAAATTTGCTGAAGCAGCAAGGCCTGCGGAAAGACTGAATTGATCGAAATTCACCTTAGTTCTCTGCATCTCAAGAAGAAGTTTTAAAGCCTCCTCCCATTGGCCATGCTGAGCATTTGCAGCAACCATGGCATTCCAAGTTACAGGTGTTTTATTAAGTAATCCATAAAACATAAGGTTACTAGAATTAAGATCACCACAATCGGCATACATTGTGATAAGGGAGTTCTTCACATATTCATCTGTATCAAATCCAGTCAGTATGATATGAGCATGCAAGGGCATTCCACACTTCAGTAGGTTGCCTGGATCCGAAAAAGATCCAAGAACATTAATCAGGGTAATGTAATTTGGAGATTCGCCCTTTTGTCGCAACAATTTAAAAGTTTCCAATGCCTTGCCACATTCCTGGTTCTCTGCATATCCACCAATCAATGCATTCCATGTAACCAATTCTTTCTCAGGCATCATCTGAAATACCTTTCTGGCTTCCTGCATCATGCCACACCTTCCATACATGGTAACTAGGGCATTTCCAACTACCAGATTCTGATGAAACCCAGATATGGTTACAAGTGAATGTATAATCCTGCCTTCAACAAGAAATTCAGAATTAGAGCAAGCAGCCAGTACACTTGCAAAGGTCACGAAGTTCATTATTTTCCCCATGTGGCGCAGTTCACTCAACACTTTCAAGGCATCTATACATTTCCCTTCCAAAACATAGCCAGTAATCATCGAATTCCATGAGATCAAATCCTTCTCTGCCATTCTGTGAAACAACTTTTCGGCATCTTCACATCTTCCGCTCTGAAAATACATAGTAAGAAGAGTGTTTGATATGCAGACATTAGAATCCAATCCCAATTTCACTACTAAACTGTGAATTCCTCTTCCCCATTTCAAGTAATCCAAAGAACCACAGACTACCAACACTGCTGAAAGTGTGGTTGCATTAATCTCTCCATGATCAAGACGCATCAAATGAAAGAATCTAAGTGACTCATTACAGAGCCAGTTATCGGCAAAAACGGTAATCACAGAGTTCCATGATATAATGTCACGTTCATCCATGTGATTAAATACATAACAGGCATTTTCCACGCTGCTGAAATTACCAAACATCGATATAATAGAATTTCCTACAGAAACATTACTCTCAATCCCTGATTTTATAACATGTCCAAGCAATTGATGACCCAAAAATTCATCATCAAGAGCCCCACAAGAACTAATAACTGTAGTAAATGTATTCTGATTACAAATAATACCTTCACATCTCATCCTTTGATATAATTTAACAACCTCATTGAAATCTCCAACATCGGAATAATCGACCATCAATGAAGTCCAAGAAACCACGTTTCTATGAGGCATCTCCTCAAAAACTGTTCTAGCACTAGAAATAAGCCCATACATACCGTAAAAATGCAAAAGAGAAGTACCCACAAAAACATCATATAACAAACCGTTCTTGAACAGCAAACCATGGATCTGAAGTCCTTCAAGAACCATGCTTTCTGACCGACTAAATGCAGTCAATAAGCTAGCAGTAACATACCCATTTAACTCAATTCCTCGACCCCACATATATATAAACAATCGAGTAGCATCTACAAACAACCCCATATTGACATACCCAGAAATCATGTTATTCCAAGAAGAGTCATTTCTCTCGAGCATTTCATCAAACACATTCTTAGCAGCATCAATATCCCCAAACTTGAAGTACATATTTATCAACGTGTTGGTGTGAAATATGCTTAAATAAGTACCAAGCTTTACGCACACTGCATGCAGTGCTCTTCCAACAACTTCTTTGGTAATCTGTGAAAAGCCCTTTTGCAGAAACCCAAAAATTTCCGGGCCTGGGTGGGTTGCAATGCATTGAATTGTATTCTTTACGGGTTCTTTTCTGCATTGGGGAAGTGAGATATTTGATAAAGCAGAGGTTGAGTATCTAAATGGGGATTCTAATCTGAAAGTTGAAAGCTTTTTCTTGCAGTAGGCAGCCAGGTTGTTTGCTTCGTTCTTTAGTAACGAAAATAATAAGAAAATCCAAAAAATTGGAGAGAGAGAAATAGTATAAAAGATTGATGCCTTGGCTAATAGGCACAATACCAGCCGACCTTTTTCTCCATTGTACAACACTTTTTATCATAGTTATTAGACCCGACTCGGACATCGATCCGATCAAGGTATCGGGTCACTAGGTTACTGGTTGGACCGGTGAAACGGTGATCGGATCGGTGGGTCATTATTTAAAAATAATTTAATAATCTTTAAAGTATAATTTTTTATTTTTTTGTTTGAGACAAAATCAAAGTTTTCAAGTTCTTTACCACTAATTTTTCTATGCATTTAAATTAATAATTTTTTGAACTCATTTATTAGTGATAATGGTTAAATTTTGATTTTATAATTTTTAATTTTATATTAAAAAATATATTTTTCCCTTTTTGTGATTTACAAATTATTTATTAGTTATTGCAAAAATTTTGTGCATTATCTATTCAATTTATCTTAGTTACAATTAATTTTTTTAAACAAAATAAGTATATAAAATAATTATTTGCTTTAAAAAAGATTCTAAAAGTAGCAAATTATTCATAGGTTAGATATAATTTATTAAACAAAAGATGATAAAATGTTGCTTGCACTAGTGGTAAGGTTGTGTTCTACTTACTTGAAAGTCAAGGGTTCAAATCTTTGGTACCTACAATTTCAATGAAAAAGAGTTTCGAAATTTAGTTTAAAAATCAACTAGGTCAAATCAGCCCAAAAATATTCAAAAACCGCCCATTGGCCCGGTCAAATCCGAATTTTGACCAGGCCACTTGCAACTATTTAAAATCAGCTGGCTCGACCCGATCAAGGGCTTGGGTCACCGGGCCGATCGTCCGGGCCGGACCGATTTTAATAACTATGCTTTTTATCTATTTATTTTGGTACAAAACCTCCTCGAAACACCCGGGCCCTTGTCCGGGCCGGGCCGGTTTTAATAACTATGCTTTTTATCCATTTATTTTGGTACAAAACCTCCTTGAAAGGTCCAAATCTTGCGAGATACTTTCATCGTCCAATTTTACTCTCTCTCTCTCACTTTTTTTTTTTTTTTTTTTGAAGTTTAGACTTTAAATTCACTCAAAAGGACTAAAATTAAGTTGCTATTATTATTATTATTATTTATTTATTTTTCCCCAAATGGTAACACCATCTTTCCTCTCATTCTGAATGTGTCAAGATGAATAAATGGATAACATACAAAGTAGGAAAAAATGTTAAGTATGTTCAGCAGTAACCGAAGATTGCAATGAAGCATCGTCTGTGCAGATGTGGAACAGAAATTTAGTAGAAGATTTCATGGATACAAATTAAATCAAAGAGAAGGTTCTTGACTTGTACACAACGTTTGATAATTGAAATCTAATGCTCATTTGTTTTGTTTTTTTTTTTTTTTTTTTGAATTTTGATTCATTTCTCTTTTTATATTTTTTAAAGAAAAATGGAGGTTGTGGGTTCTCTCATGGTAAGAGATGCCTACGACTCGTAGATCTGTGAATATAATCCTAATGTTGGACATCCTTAATTACCTGCAACAGCTGACAAGATATGGGTTCTGTCGCCAGCCCACACCACCCATGGGCATACGACACCCATGCAAAGACGCCAACCCCCATGGGCGCTCTACGCCCATATCGGGACATCGACCCCCTAGGCGTTCTACGCCCATGCTAGACATCGACCCCCTAAGACATCGACCCCCCATGTCAGACATCAACCCCCTAGGCATTCTACGCCCATGCCTGGTTGGCCTTCAACCAGCCCCGTCGTGGGTCCCCCTCAAAGTTGGTCGATCCCCCCATGATTCCGATGGTATGACTCGTTCGTCCGAAATTTTAGCATTCCAACCGTTATCCCCAAAAAGACACATTGGTTCAACGAAGTTTTCGAACTTAAATTTAGAAATTGGGCGAGATCCGACGGGCGAGATTGTTGTCTTTGAAATTCCAAGGTGTTATAGTCTTTACGATTCTCCACTCAAGTTAGAGAAGTGCCTCAACAGTTCTATTGAATCGAAGATTACATTTATAGAGCCCCTAGGCCTAAGGACTCACTCCCAGTCAGATAAACCCCAATGCATGGAGAAAAGCGCTGTACTTTCTATGTCTTAGTAAGAAAATTCCATTCTCTATAGACCTTTTCAAGTGCATTTTTGAAATGCATGAACTAGTCCAATATAATGCCTTTGTCTACCTTACTACTAGGGTTCCTTTGCGCTTCCTAAATTTAGGAATTCCAACAGCGGGTGAAAATTCCGGTTCTTCTTTGCTTGACTGTCGGTGGGTCAATTTCCTTTTAATACTAATTGGAGACATCTTCAAATCCGTCTTTTCAATAGTCAAGTAGAGGTTACTTCTCTCTTAAAAGCTCAAATCCAACATGTGACCAATACACCTCTCCTTGCACCCGACCTAGGGTCAGTTTTGACCATGAGGAACATGTTGATCATGGGAATCTGTCCCTACAGGTAGGTTCTCTTTCCTTACTTTCTCTTTTATTCTCGCATATGTTTTTTACTTGCTATATATTTCTTTTGAGTTAACAAATTTCATTGCATGTTTGTAGGCATGGATTTCGACTTGGACGAGGTGTTGAAAAGCCTACCTGTGCCTGGGAGCTATGAGGGCAGGGTTCCTCCAATTTTTAGTGGACCCAGGAATGTGAAGAGTCACTTAGGTGCCTGAAGCAGTCATTACAAGAGCCCCCGATCTTGACCAGTCCATACCCCTGGGACGTGTTGTGTCTCTACTTGGCAGTCTCACCACGGGCAGTCAGCGCGGTGCTGGTGAAAGAATTCTCAAAGGTGCAAAAATTGGTCTACTATGTGAGCCAAGAATTGAAGGGTGCAGAGGTAAGATACAGCCTGGCTGAACAGCTAGTGTTTGCATTAATTGTCGCGGTCAGAAAGCTGAGACCATACTTTCAATCTCACACGGTGCAAGTAATGACCGACCAACCTATCAAGCATATCCTACATCGACTAGAAACCTCTGGGAGGTTGTTGAAATGGGCAATCGAGTTAAGTGAGTTTGATATTGAGTTTAGGCCAAGGACGGCTATTAAGGCGCAAGCTCTAACAGACTTCATCGCCGAGCTTACCATTCTGCCCGAGCACCTGCCAGGGGAACAGGCAGATTGGAAAATTTTTGTGGACGAATCTTCGAATGATGAGGGATTCGGGGTGGGGATCATAATGACAGGGCCAAATGGTGAAGAATTGGAATACTCACTGCGTTTCGAATTCCCAGCCACAAATAACGATGCCGAGTACGAGGCGGTGATCACTGGTTTAGGACTGGCAGCCAGCCTTGGGGTAACTTCAGTGCAAATTTGCAGTACCTTCCATTTCATCCCTTTGTCTACTAGGTTGTGGCCTTGCATATTGGGCTTGTTGAGTCGAACCGCCGCCAAGCGTAGAATTTGAAAGCTCTCTCGGAAGACAAGAAAAAGGAGGTTCATCATCTTAGGAAGAAAAATTCCTCCTTGAGGAAGTTCGTCGAGACCTTGGAGGCTCGAGCTCACGAGCAAGAGACTAAAATTGATAATTTGAGATCTGTTTTGGCCTGAGCACCGAAGTAGGCGGTGGGGCGATACAAGGCCTCCGTAGAGTACACTGAGGACTTGGAAGCATCTATAGAGTAGTGTAAGTCATCGTAGGACTTTGCTAAGGTCCTTCATTCATACGGGGGAAAGGCGATGGCTACGTCCATCAAGTTGGCGAAGGAGCGGATATCCGTCGAGCACCCTTCTATTGATCCGTCGAGTTTCGATCGATTTTTAGTGCAGGGCAAAGGTCGGGATCGCGGAGTCCCTCAGTCTCAGACCTTCGGACATATATCACGGGGTGCGAGTGAAGGGACCTCTCACTTGATTTGAGTCATTTTTCATCTGAAAATCTCTTAGTTGTTTCCACAACCGCTCGTTTTTGTTAGTTTTTTGCTTCCTACCGGTCCGGGGTGTGGACTGAAAATCATTTCTTATTTTGCATTTGGTTGGTTTTTCGTTGAATGCTATGGTCTTACTGGTTCGGGATGTGGACGAGAAGTTATATTTCATTTTGTGTATGGAAACCTCCTTATTGAACGTTGTTATTGTTCAACTCTTTTTTGTATTTCAACTATTAGTTTTTACCCGCTTGTTCGGGGTTATGTTGATCCGTCGAGTGCGTGGTCTAGCAGTTTAGGGCCTTGACTAAATTTTTGGTTTCCATGGCTCTCCGCCTAGCCCCTAGGGCTATGTCGACCGTCGAGCGCGTGGTCTAGCGATTTAGGGCCTTGACCAAATTTTTGATTTTTATGGCTCTCCGTCTAGCCCCTTGGGCTATGTCGACCGTCGAGTGCATGATCTAGCGGTTAAGGGCCTTGACCAAATTTTTGATTTTTATGGCTCTCCACCTAGCCCCTTGGGCTATGTCGATCATCGAGTGCGTGGTCTAACGATTAAGGGCCTTAACCAAATTTTTGGTTTTATGGCTCTCCGCCGAGCCCCTTGGGCTATGTCGACCGTCAAGTGCGTGGTCTAGCGGTTAAGGGCCTTGACCAAATTTTTAGTTTTTTGGCTCTCCGTTTAGCCGCGCGGGCTATGTCGACTGTCGAGTGCGTGGTCTAGAGTTTAAGGATTTTGACCAAATTTTTGATTTTTATGGCTCTCCGCCTAGCCGCATGGGCTATTTCGACCGTATGTCTTCACGGGATGAGCATGAAGATTCAAGATTGCCTGTTAGCATAAAAAATACTTGGGTTCGTGAGCTCAGTAGGTGCACCGAGACATCCCAGCTAGGCTGGCCCTTCCGTAGCGCCCTTATCATCCGTAACTGCCAAGGTCTTTCATTGAATACAATAAGCTATTACACCTAAGGGCGCCTTCGTGAGGCATTACATGGAGAGAATGAACAATGCAACCTATTCTACTGTATTTACAAAAGAAACAACCTATCTTTCTAATTCATGGGTCTACTGATAGTACTTTTTGAGATGTTCCGCATTCCATGGCCTTCCCAATGGCTTCCCTTTCATATCTTTCAGACTATAGGCTCATTTTCCGAGGCTGCAGATTATTTCATATGGCCCTTCCCAATTTGGCCCGAGCTTTGATGGGGGGTGTCCTGCTGCGGCTGCATCTCTCAGTACAAGATCCCCTGGTTGAAAAACTCTGGATCTTACCCTTTAGTTGAAATTTTCAGCAGCCTATCGCTTGTATGCTGACATTCTTATCGCTGCCCTCTCTCTAGCCCCTTCGAGTAAGTCGAGTTCTACCCTGGTGGCTGCGACGTCAATCTGCTTGATTTTCATTCGACTAGTCTCACTAAAAATTTCGACGGGGACAACTGCCTCCATCCTGAATGACAACTTAAAGGGTGTTTTACCAGTCGATTCCCGTGGGGTCGTGTGATACGCCCATAGTACATTGGGCAACTCGTCCGCCCAAAGTCCTTTCTCCTTTTCTAGCATTGTCTTCAGATCCCATAGTATGGTTCGATTGGTCACTTTAGCCTGTCCATTTGACTGAGGGTGAGCGACTGAAGTCAACTTGTGGTCGATATGGTAGTTTGTGCCGAAGGCTCTAAAATTGTAATTGTCAAATTGTTTGCCAATATCTGTAATGACTACTCTGGGTATGCCAAACTTGTATATTATATTTTTCCAGATGAAACCTTGCACCTTTGTTGTTGTGATGGTGGCCAAGGGCTCAGCCTCCACCCACTTAGTGAAGTAGTCTATGACAACTATCAAGAACTTCCTTTGCCCCTTGGCTAGGGGCAAAGGCCCCAAGATGTCCATCCTCCATTGGAAGAAAGGACACACCCCAAAAATTGTCGTCTGCTGCTCGGCTGGAATGTGGATCAAATTTTTGTGGCGTTGACATGCATCGCACTTCCTCATCAATTCCTTAGCATCTTCCTTCATGCTAGGCTAATAATATCCTTGTCGTAGTACCTTGAATGCGAGGGTGGTTGCCCCTTGGTGGTTGCCACAAATTCCTGCATGTATCCTGACTAGCACCTCTCGTGCTTCTGTCGACCGCAAACATTTCAAGTACGGCATTGTGAAACCTCGTTTGTAAAGCAGTCCATTGATGACGACGAACGAGGCTGCCTGAGCCCTTAGCCTTCTTGCTGCGAAAGTATCTTTCGGCAGCTTATCCTTTGTGAGATATTCAATCAACGGGTCTATCCAACTTTTTCCATGCTCAACATTTACAACATCGATCGCATGCTGGATGCTGGGTCACCGCAAGATTTGCACATTTGCTGTGTGAGGCAGATGTCTGGGGTTAGTGGATGCAAGCTTAGCCAATGCGTCCGTCTGCTCATTGTCTTTTCGCGGGACCTTCGTTATTTTAAACCTGGTGAATGCCTTCTGCAAATTTTTGACCTCCATCAAATACGCTGCCATCTTTTCATCTTTTGCTTCGAATTACCTTGTCACTTGCCCGACTATTAACTGAGAGTCACTGCAAATTTCCACTGAAGTTATCCCAAGTCTGGCTGCCAGTCCTAAACCAGTGATCACCGCCTCATACTCGGCATCATTATTTGTGTAGGGAATTTGAAACGCAGTGAGTATTCCAATTCTTCATCATTTGGCCCTATCATTATGATCCTTGCCCCGGATGCCTCATCGTTCGAAGATCCGTCCACAAAAATTTTCTAATCTGCCTGTTCCCCTTGCGGGTGCTCGGGCGGAATTGTGAGCTCAACGATGAAGTCTGCTAGAACCTGCGCCTTAATAGCCGTTCTTGGCCTAAACTCAATATTAAACTCACTTAACTAGACTGCCCATTTCAACAACCTCCCAGAGATTTCTGGTTGATGTAGGATCTGCTGATAGGTTGGTCGATCATTACTTGTACCATGTGAGATTGAAAGTATGGTCTTAGCTTTCTAACTGCGATAATTAATGCAAACACTAGTTACTCAGCTAGGCTATATCTTACCTCTGCGCCCTTCAATACTTGGCTCACACAGTAGACCAATTTTTATGCCTTTGAGAATTCTTTCACCAGCACTGTGCTGACTGCCCATGGTGAGACTGCTAAGTAGAGACATAACACGTCCCCGGGGCATGGACTGGTCAAGATCGGGGGCTCTTGTAATGACTGCTTTAGGCACCTAAGTGACTCTTCACATTCTTAGGTCCACTCAAAATTGGAGGAACCCCTTATAGCCTTGAAGAAATGGTAGCATTTGTTCGTCGCCCGGCTCATGAAACGATTTAAAGTGGCTACTCGCCTTGTTAGTCTCTGGACCTCCTTTTTACTGGTGGGGCTTTTCATTTTTAGTATCGCCTAAATTTTATCCGGGTTCACTTCGATGTCCCTTTGCATGATCATGAAGCCTAGGAATTTTCCTCCTGTAGTACCAAAAACCACTTCTCTGGATTGAACCTCAATCTATTTTGTCGGGCAACATCAAACACTTTCTACAAACAGGTAACATGGTCATTAGCCTTGGCACTCTTGACCACCATGTCGTCGACATAGGCCTCTACAACATCCCCGATCAACTTGCAAAAGACTTTGTTCACCATCCTTTGATAAGTTACCCTGACATTTTTAAAACCGAATGGCATGGCTATGTAATAGTATGTGCCAAAGTCTGTGATAAATGACGTCTTCTCCTGATCAGACTCGGCCATTGAAATTTGATGGTACCCAAAAAAGACATCTAAAAAGCTGAGCCTTTCATGACCTGATGTGGCGTCCACCAGGTGATCTATCCTAGGAAGTGGGTATGAGTCTTTTGGGCATACCTTGTTCAACCCAGTATAATCTACACACATGCTCCACTTTTCGTTTGACTTCTTCACGAGTACAATGTTTGCCAACCACTCGGGGTACTGCACTTCTCGAATAAAACTCGCCTGTAGCAATTTTTCTACGTTTGCTCTGGCTGCGGCCTGCCTCTCTGGGGTAAGATTTCTTTTTTTTTTCTACTTCACTGGCTTAGCCCCTGGTTGAACACCGAGGTGGTGCTGTGCGATGGTCGGGCTGATCCTTGGGATATCTTCTGGGCCCCAAAGGAAAACGTCCAAGTTACTGGCTAGACATTTTGTCAATTTTTCCTTCTCCTCGGATCCCAGACCTGTTCCAACACTAAACTCTCCCACCCTCGATTATAAAGATTTTTTCAGTCATATCGAGCGGCTTGGGAGTTCCACATCCAGCATCATGATTCGTGGTGAGCCTTTAGCCTGTATACTATCCACATAGCATTTCCTTAATGCATGCTAGTCTCCTCACATGCACCTGACTCTCCTGCTGGTTGGGAACTTCATAACTTGATGGTAGGTTGACGGGATAGCACCAGCTGCGTTTAGCAATGGACGGCCATAGATGGCATTGTAGGCCATGGGGGTCTTGATAACTAAGAAGTCAGTCACAATCACCACTGTTGCTGGATATGTGCCTAGCATAACTAGAAGCTCCACAGTTCCTTCCGGTATCACTGTTGCTCCTCCAAACCCTTGTAGAGGGGTAGTCACCACCTTCAACTTCTCTGGGGGAATCTTTAGACCCAATAAGGCATGCCAGGTGAGGACGTTCACCGCACTTTCCCTGTCAACTAGCACCCTCTTCATGTCAAAATCGGCTATATCGCCTACTATCACTAAGGCGTCATCATGGGGATGCGTTATACCGATCAAGTCCTCTTCGTCGAAAGTAATGTTCTGGTTGAGCCTTATTTTTTTTGGATAGAGCAGACCCCCATGGAATGCGCATAGCTCTTCCTAGCAGAATTTGAGTCGCTGCCCGATGCTACACCCCTGATGATCATGTTTATTACTCCTGCCCTTGGCAGGGGTCAATCCTCGAGCTTTTGCTTGCCCTTTGATTTCTTTTGCTGGAGGGAGTCAGCGTCGGTTTAGGCCATTCGAGCTCTTTCATGTGCTGTATTTCCATTAATAACTTTGTACGTGGGATGTTCAGAGGGGTGGGTGCTTGTACCTCCTCTTGCTTCTGTTTGACTGACTGGTCCTAGGTATAACCCTTGTTCATGCATTCATTCTTCGACTTATTCTTATCAGTGTGCCTTTGCTCATCATTTGTCTTTCGCTTATGAGCTTTCGTCTCCCATCTATCCCTGAGATTTTTAGTTACCTACTCCGCTTCCTCCGCATCGACGTAGTTGTCACCCTTCTTTAGCAGGTCATGCATTGACTCTGGGGGATTCTTGGAGAGTGACATCTTAGAGGCCCGGTTTCACGTTCCATTCATCAAGGCGGTAACCACTGTGGACATTTGCAAGTCCTTTATGCCAAGAGTCGCCCTGCTAAACCTAGCCAAGTATTCCTGCAATGACTCATCCTTCTCCTGTACGACTTGCATTAACTTTATGGCCATCTTCCTCTTTCTCTTGCAGCTTAGGAAGTAAGCCACAAAGCTCTTGGAGAGCTCATCAAACATCTTGATAGACCACGGGGCCAAGATTGCTACCCAGTCCCTGGCCTAATGTGATACGGGTTTCGCCAAAATGAACCAAAGCATTGGAGTTTGATTGGAAGAAACCTAAACTAAGTTAGGGTCTTCTAGAAGCTAATACGGGTGCATAATTGATGGATCGAGGCATAGAGCATACTATATTGAAGTCCATGAGCTAAGTGACAACTTTCGTGTTGGGGTCGAAGTCCAAAAGCCTATGAAACAACGTGATTCAAGCAGCCGAAGAAGGAACCAAACCATAACTCCATGCGATTGCACCGTGTCGTAGGCATGCGGTCGCATAGGTGGCTATCGAAACTCGAGAGGCGGAAACATCTTCAACCATGCGACTGCACCAAGTTCTACCATGCGGTCACATGGGCAAAACTGAAGACGCGAATTTCCAATTTTTGCAAGAATTTTAATTTGATTCAATTTATTATTTTTGGCAAGTTTCATTATTTTAGGACTCTAGAATTTCGTGGTTTCCTTGTTTCCTAGGGTAGTATAAATTATTTTCTATCTTTCCTTATTAAAAAAACTTTGATTTGAGAATTAATTCAGAGAGGCGATTTGCTTCCAAACCTTTGTTCTTCAGGACTTTGAACTTATCAAGGGATCTGGTTGGGATTTCTTATGGCTTTCGTAACCTTGGGCAAGGTTTTTAAATTGTGTAATTAGGAGGTCTTCGATTTAATATATTGTTGGTTGCGTAATTCATCGTTTAGGAATTAAATTCGTAAACTTCGAATCAAATTGGCGTTCTTGGGATTGGTGTTACTCTCGTGTGGGTTCAATAGTGTTCGTTGCTATCCGGGTTGGCATCAGGTGGTATTAGAGCTTAGGCTCTAGGTTCGAAGTTATATCTTTCAATTTGTCTTGTTGAGTCAGCTTCATTGTTTTCCTTTCATTCTTGTGTTCTTCGTCATTCTTCATTAGAGTCTTATTTTAGATCCGTCAAAATACAAAAAAAAAAAAAAAAAAAAATTCAAAGTTTTTTTTTGGGTTCATCTAGAGTCCAAATTCAATTCCATTTGTTGTGTTAGTGTCCTAATCATTTTCCCTTCGTAAGAGTCCACAAAAAAAATTTACTGTTCATCGTACTGTTCACGTGTCAAAATTTTTTTTTAGTCCCTCCAAATATTTTATTTATTGTCTTAGTCCTTTAACTTCCTGATTATTGAGTCTTGAACAATTAATTATTATTCCATGAGTTCAAAGCCACCTATTGTTCTTGAGAACACTGACTGGAAGCAATTGAGAGGTAAAATGCTGAGTGGTGAGATTATTTGCGAGAAAAAGCCCAAATTGAGTGATTTCCAAGTGATATAAAAAGTAAGGCATATAAAATTTAGTATTTAGGATGTCTTGCAGTGAAGGGTCAAACTCAAGTTGGGTTGGTGCTTGAACAAATATTCCGGAGGATGTGATGTGTATGTTTGAGCGAATGTTGAAGGATATAGGTGATAGGATAGAACGGATTGACACATCGGTTACCAATTTGCGTATGGAACAACGGGCTGAGGTGCCTAATGCTAGGAGGCCGAGACAGCGGGAACCGAGGGTGGAATTGCATGATGAATTTGGTTATGGTGGTGATGTGGATGACGTTGGGTTCAATGGAGTTGAATTGGGTGGAATGAGGAATAGAGGAGACAAGTTTGAATGTCGGGGTCGAAATAATTACGGAGATGATGTGGATGGAGGTATGGGCAACATCAAAATGTCCATTTCGCCATTTAAGGGTAGGAGTGACCCAGAGGCATATCTAGAATGGGAGAAAAAGTTGGAGCTTATCTTTGAGTGCTATAATTATTCCGAGGAGAGAAAAGTGAAGCTTGCAGTTTTGGAGTTTACTAACTATGCCATCACTTGGTGGGATCAGGTGATCACTTCAAGGCGGAGGAAGGGGAAGAGACCAATTCGAACATGGGATGAGTTGAAGGCAGTTATGAGGAAGAGGTTTGTACCTAGCCATTACCATAGGGAACTTTATCAACGGTTGTAGGGTTGGTACCAAGGGTTGAGAAGTGTGGAGGATTACCTGATATGATCCAGGAGTCGAGCCCGATGAAGGCAAGTGCGAGACGAGACCCATTCATAGTTGATGGCGGACCAATGACGCGATCAAGGGCAAAGCAAGTGAAACAAGCGATGGGATTGCTCGTTCAAGAAACCATGGATGGAACCATGTTCGGGACTCAAAATGGAGCAACTTTCATGTTCGGGTCGAAGGCCGAATCGACTTGGATCAATTGTTATCAAGCGATGAAAGCGGAGGCAGAAAATAAGACCATGCGGCCGCACAGGTAAAATTCCATGCGGACGCACACATGGTTCCCGAAAACAAAAACTCCAACTCAAGTTAAACCATGCGACTGCATGGATTTATACCATGTGGCCACATGGGCCAAAAGAAATAGCGGTTTTTCTATTTTTGGCCGAATTTCCTAGTTTCGATAGAATTCTTATGGAATCAAATTATTACCATAATTTGATGGTTTGGACTTTTTATTCATTAGTATAATTAGGAGAATATCTTTTTATTGTAAAAACCTTTGAACTTTTGACTTTGAATTAATATCAAAGAAAGAGAAATTTCTTCTTTCAATTTAATTGTTCTTCTTGAACAATCTTGAAACTTATCAAGATTCAACTTCTTGTGGCGTTTTATCAATCGGATTGAGGGTTCTTTCAATTGTAATCAAGGGGTTTTAGGCTCTTCGCTAATCTAGGGTTTCTTGGTTCAATTCTTGGGGTTCAAGATCCAAAACCGGGTTAGTATTGGCGTTCTTGGGTTCCGCATCAATCTCGTTGTGGGTTTCGTAGTTTTCATTGCTACGGGGTTCGCATCAGTTGGTATCAGAGCTTTGGCTCCAATTTAATCAGGTTATATCCTTTGTTTTCTAATTTTTTTCAATTTCTTGTGTTCTTGTGTCCAGAAAGTTTTTCTTGATCCTTGATCCAAAAGTTTCATAAAAAAATCTTCAAATTCCGTTTTTGGGCTCAATTTTCGCCCAAATCAGTTTTCATTTTCTTTGTTGGTTTTGTTATTGATTTCCGGATCTAAAAAAAAAAATTTGCTGTTCATTCGTACGGTACTGTTCATCCATACAGTAAAAAAAAAAACTTGTTGAATATTATTGATCCGTGAAATACCAACTTTTATTATTCATTATCGTTTCTAAATTACTTGGACACATTGAATCATTCCATTCCTTCAATTTAAATCAAGTTTTAAAAGTTTTTCTTTGAGTCCTTTGTTACAATTATTGAGTCACATCCGATTTGGAGAATTCTACACAAATTGATTGATTGATTGAGTTCATTGATTGTTCCGAGAAGCAATTGTTGAAAGAATTGAGTGGTAAAAGGTAGAGAGGTGAGCTTAATAGAGGGTAAAAGCCTTGTGTGTGTTTCCAAGTGACTTTTGGTGAGGCAGTAAAATAAAATTTTAGTGTTAAGATGTCAGAAATGGCAGAATCAAACTCAAGCTGACAAGGTAATAATAGCAATGCAACGGAGGATTTAGTGCAAAGGTTTGAGAGGGCGTTTGGAGATGTGAGAGATAGGTTGGAGAAGCAGGAGGCTTGGATGAATAGATTAGATACATCGGTGGCTAATCTTAATCGGGTGCATCAAGTGGATGTATCCAATGCTAGAGGACTGGATAGATGGGAGCCTAGGAGGGAAAGGCGAGAGGAGTATGGATATGGAAGTGACATGGGCGAAGATGAATTTCACGGTGTTGAGATGGGAAGGATGAGGAATAGAGGCGATAGGTTCGACAGACGGGATCGGAATGATCACGGGGAGGAATTGGATGGAAACTTGGAAAATATAAAAATGACAGTTCCTTCATTCAAAGGAAGGAGTGATCCCGAGGCATACCTGGAGTGGGAAAGGAAGGTTGAAATGGTCTTCGAGTGTTATAACTATTTGAAGGAGAAAAAGGTCAAGTTAGCAGTTTTGGAGTTCAGTGACTATGCAATTTCATGGCGGGATCAAGTGATTACTTCACAACGTAGGAGTGGGGGAAGACCAATCAGCACTTGGGAGGAATTGAAGTCATTGATGAGAAAGAGGTTTGTTCCTAGCCACTATTATCGAGAGATCCATCAAAAACTGCATGGTCTATATCAAGGGTCGAAAAGTGTAGAGGACTATCATAAGGAGATGGAAATACTCATGATTAGGGCCAATGTGGTGGAGGATCGGGAGGCTACCATGGCACGATTCTTGAATG
>NC_036255.1:4480118-4482679 GCF_002742605.1 Olea europaea var. sylvestris | reverse complement strand
CTAGCAAAACAGCACCCAAAACAGATTCACAACCATCAAGGAATCGAGACATCAAGTGTTTCAGATGCTTGGGGTTAGGGCACATTGCTTCTCAATGCCCAAATAAACGGGTAATGGTTTTGTTGGATAATGGAGAAGTGGTGAGTGAAAGTGAAGGAGAGTTTGACGACATGCCTGCATTGGAGGACGTTGAAGAAGAAGAAAAATTGGAGTTTGCTATTGGGGAATCGTTGGTGTCAAGGAGAGCTCTTAACACTCAAGTCAAGGTAGATGATTCGGAGCAGCAACGATAAGGTATGTAGTATGATTATTGATGGTGGGAGTTGCACGAATGTAGCTAGTACAACTTTAGTTCAGAAATTAGGACTAGCATTGTTAAGATACCCTAGGCCTTATAAGTTGCAATGGTTGAATGAAAGTGGGGAAGTTAGGGTGAATAAAAGAGTTTTAATTAATTTCTCAATTGGGAGTTATAGTGACAAAGTAGTATGTGATGTGGTGCTTATGCATGTGGGTCATATCTTGCTAGGAAGACCATGGCAATATGATAGAAGGGTCACACATGATGGTTATAGGAATCGTTATAGCTTTGTCAAGGATGGGAAGACTATTACTCTTGCACCATTAACACCGACACAAGTGTATGGAGATCAAATCAAGCTGAAAAGTGAGGAAGACGAGAGAATAAGAGAGTCGGGAAAAAGGAGAGGCAATAGTGAAACCATCAATAAGAGAGAAAATAGTGAGGTGGCTAAGAGTGGAGAAAAGAGAGAGAAGCCACATGAGCGGAGAGAAAAAGAGTCAGTTGAGAGGAGAGAAAAAGAGTCAGCTGAGCGGAGCGAAAAGCCAAAGGTCAACTTCTATGCAAAAGAGAGTGAGTTGAAAAAGGCTATGAGCGATAATAGGCAAATAATATTGTTAGTGTACAAGGAGTCCCTCCTCAATTTTGAGAATTCTATCACATCCCTCCCTAGTTTGGTTAAGTCTTTATTGCAGAAGTTCGACGATGTGTTTCCTGAGGAGATGCCAAGTGGATTGCCATCAATCAGAGGCATCAAGCACCAGATTGACTTTGTACCCGGAGCTGTCATACCGAATCGACCAGCTTACCGAAGCAATTTCGAGGAGACGAAGGAGCTTCAAAAGCAAGTGGAGGAATTGATGAGCAAAGGTTATGTCAGGAAGAGCATGAGTCCATGTGCTGTACCTGTGTTGCTGGTGCCTAAGAAGGACAGGACTTGGAGAATGTGCGTGGATTGCCGAGCTATCAACAATATCACGGTAAAGTATCGTCACCCAATACCTAGGCTAGATGATATGCTTGATGAGTTGCATGGTGCTTGCATTTTTAGTAAGATTGATCTTAAGAGTGGGTATCATCAAATATGCATGCGGGAGGGTGATGAATGGAAAACGGCGTTTAAGACTAAGCGTGGATTGTATGAATGGTTAGTTATGCCGTTTGGACTCACTAATGCACCGAGCACTTTTATGCGTTTAATGAACCATGTTTTGCATGCTTTTATTGGAAAATTTGTTGTAGTTTATTTTGATGACATCTTAATCTATAGCAAAAACCTAGATGAGCATTTAGAACATTTAAATTGTGTGCTTGTTGTGTTGTGAAAGGAACAACTATATGCTAATTTCAAAAAGTGCACATTTTACATAGATAGAGTTGTTTTCCTAGGATTTGTGGTTAGTGCTAACGGGGTGGAAGTCGATGAAGAAAAGATAAAAGCTATTAAAGAATGGAAAACACCTAAGACTATAACTGAAGTTAGGAGTTTTCATGGATTGGCCAGTTTTTATAGGCGATTTATAAGAGATTTTAGCATCATCACCACATCGTTGACTGAAATAGTAAAGAAGAGTGTAGGTTTTCATTGGGGAGAATCTCAAGAAATTGCATTTAACACAATTAAGGATAAGCTATGTAAAGCACCTATTTTGGCATTACCAAATTTTGATAAAACATTCGAGGTTGAGTGTGATGCATCAGGAATAGGTATAGGAGCAGTGTTAATGCAGGAAAGGAGACCTATTGCTTACTTTAGCGAAAAGTTGAGTGGGGCAACATTGAATTATCCGACATATGACAAGGAGCTGTATTCACTTGTTCGAGCATTGGAGACTTGGCAGCACTACTTATGGCCAAAGGAATTCGTGATACACACCGATCATGAATCTTTAAAGCATTTGCGAGGTCAAGGTAAGTTGAACAAAAGACATGCAAGATGGGTGGAGTTTATCGAAACATTTCCCTACGTCATCAAGTACAAATAAGGTAACGAAAATGTAGTTGCTGATGCGTTGTCTTGAAGGTACGTGGTTTTAAATTCATTAAGTACTAAATTACTTGGTTTCGAGCATATTAAGGGCATGTATGAATCTGATTGTGATTTTTCTAGTACTTATACTTCATGTGAAAAAGGTGCATTCGATAAATTCTATAGGCATGAAGGATATTTGTTTAGGGAAAATAAGTTGTGCATTCCTAATTGTTCTTTGCATGAATTATTGGTAAGGGAAGCACATGGGAGTGGTTTAATGGGACACTT
>NC_036255.1:4444305-4479715 GCF_002742605.1 Olea europaea var. sylvestris | reverse complement strand
CAAACTAAGGTAGTTAATCGAACTATGACTCAACTACTTAGGACAGTAATCAATAAAAATCTGAAATCATGGGAAGAGTGTTTACCGTTTATAGAGTTTGCATATAATCGAGCTACACATTCTACTACTTTGTTTTCTCCTTTTGAAATTGTTTATGGTTTTAATCCACTAACACCTATGGATTTAATGCCTTTGCTTGTGCATGAATGAGGTAGCTTGGATGGGAAATGAAAATCCAAGATGGTGAAAACACTCCATGAAAAGGTCAGGATGCAGATCGAAGAGAAAGGAAAGCTGATTGCATCAAAAGCAAATAAAGGAAGAAGACGCGTTACATTTGAGCCTGGAGATTGGGTCTGGGTGTATTTCAGAAAAGAGCATTTTCCAGAACAGAGGAAGTCAAAATTGCAACCATGAGGCGATGGACCATATCAAATCATCGAGAGGATTAATGACAATGCATACAAAGTGGATTTACCTAGTGAGTATAATGTTTCAGCTACTTTTAATGTATCTGATCTCTCTCTGTTTGATGTAGGTTCAGATTCGAGGACGAATCCTTTTGAAGAGGGAGGGGATGATATGATCCAGGAGTCGAGCCCAACGAAGGCAAGTGCGAGACGAGACCCGTTGATAGTTGGTGGCGGACCAATGACGCGATCAAGGGCAAAGTAAGTGAAACAAGCGATGGGATTGCTTGTTCAAGAAACCATGGATGGAACCATGTTCGGGACTCAAAATGGAGCAACTTTCATGTTCGGGTTGAAGGCCGAATCGATTTGGATCAATTTGTTATCAAGCGACGAAAGCGGAGGCAGAAAACAAGACCATGCGGCCGCACAAGCAAAATTCCATGCGGCCGCACACATGGTTCCCGAAAACAAAAACTCCAGCTCAAGTTAAACCATGCGACCTCATGGATTTATACCATGCGGCCGCATGGGCCAAAAGAAATGGCGATTTTTCTATTTTTGGCCGAATTTCCTAATTTCGAGAGAATTCTTATGGAATCAAATATTACCATAATTTGATGGTTTTGGACGTTTTTATTCATTAGTATAAATAGGAGAATATCTTTTCATTGTAAAAACCTTTGAACTTTTGACTTTGAATTAATATCAAAGAGAGAGAAATTTCTTCTTTCAATTTAATTGTTCTTCTTGAACAATCTTGGAACTTATCAAGATTCAACTTCTTGTCGCGTTCTATCAATCGGATTGTGGGTTCTTTCAATTGTAATCAAGGGGTTTTAGGTTCTTCGCTAATCTAGGGTTTCTTGGTTCAATTCTTGGGGTTCAAGATCCAAAACCGGGTTAGTGTTGACGTTCTTGGGTTCCGCGTCAATCTTGTTGTGGGTTTCGTAGTTTCCATTGCCACGGGGTTTGCATCATTACCACAAAAAAATGGAAATTTTAATTATTCGGGCTAATGTGGAGGAGGACCGGGAAGCCACCATGGCACGTTTCTTGAATGGGATGAACCGGGACATTGCTAATGTGGTCGAGTTGCAATACTATGTAGAACTTGAAGACATTTTGCATGTGGCGATGAAAGTGGAGCGACAATTGAAGAGGAAAGGGCCGGCTAGAACTCCATCGGGTTACAATTCATCTTGGAAGCCCAGAGGGAAAGAAGAAAGGGTTGATGTGGCTATGGAAAACAATAAAACCAGTGCACCGAAGGCGAATGAAGAGGTTGTTGGCAATACTACAAACAAGGTGGGTTTACAAAATACTAGGAGTCGGGACATTACGTGCTTCAAATGTTTAGTGAAGGGGCACATTGCATCTCAATGTCCTAATATAAGAGCAATGATTTTGAGTGCCCATGGGGAAGTGGTTAGTGATTGCGATGGAGATGGGATGCCCGAGCTAGAGGATGTTAGTGGTGGTGAAGTGGTGGAGTATTCGGTGGATAGTGAAGCACTTATGGTTATGCGCGCACTCAACACTCAAATTAAGGTGGAAGGAGAGGAGCAACAACGGGAAAACATCTTCCATACCCGATGTCACGTTGCAAACAAGGTATGTGGGTTAATAATTGATGGGGGATGTTGTACAAACGTTGCTAGTACTAGGTTGGTTGAAAAATTATGTTTAACTACAATTAAACACCCTAGGCCATACAAATTACAATGGTTAGATGACCGTGGAGAGGCTCAGGTGAATAAACAAGTAGTTGTTAATTTTTCTATTGGGAGTTATAAGGACGAGGTATTGTGTGATGCGGTGCTTATGGATGCGGGTCATATTTTGTTGGGTAGGCCATGACAATATGACCGAAGGGTTAGGCATGATGGGTTTAGAAATTGGTATAGCTTTGAAATGGGTGGAAAATCTATTACGCTTGTACCAATGACGCAGCAACAAGTGTATGATGATCAAGTGAGGTTGAGAGGTGAGAATGTGAGCAAAAAATAAAGATAAACAAAACAAGAGCTTGAGAGAAAATGGAGAGGTGGCTAGGAGTGATAAAAATCGAGTGGGGCCACAAAAAAGAAAAGAACGAGCGCTTGAGCAGAGAGAAAATTATAAAGCGAGTTTCTTTGCGAAAAAAGGTGAGTTTGAACGAGAGTTGGAGAGGTCTAACACATCCCTCCCTATTTTGTATAACTCTTTGATGCAGGACTATGAGACGTTGATGCATTCGGATTTTCGTAAAGGGATAACACCTTTTGAATATCCGGTCGATGCATCGCATTTGGAGAGCATCATGAACTTCGACGACCGGACTATCTTTCATGGCATTATGGGGTTCAAAAATATCAATCAAGGAGTGGACACGGGCCAAGTATTTGAACCAGGTGCAAATTCGAGGCCGAATCCTCTCGAAGAGGGAGGGGATGATGTGATATGGGTTTCGCCAAAATGAACCAAAGCATTGGAGTTTGATTGGAAGAAACCTAAACCAAGTTCGAGTCTTCAGGAAGCTAATACAGGTGGCACAATTGATGGATCGAGGCACAGAGCATACTATGTTGAAGTCCAAGAGCTAAGTGACAACTTTATTGTTGGGGTCGAAGTCCGGAAGCCTATGAAACAACGTGATTCAAACAGTCGAAGAAGGGACCAAATCATAACTCCATGCGACCGCACCGTGTCGCAGGCATGCTATCGCACAGGTGGCTACCGAAACTCGAGAGGCGGCAACATCTTCAACCATCCGATTGCACCAAGTTCTACCATGCGGTCGCATGGGCAAAACTGAAGACGCGAATTTCCAATTTTTGCGAGAATTTCAGTTTGATTCAATTTTTTATTTTTGGCAAGTTTCATTATTTTAGGACTCTAGAATTTCGTGGTTTTCTTGTTTCCTAGGGTAGTATAAATTATTTTCTATCTTTCATTATTCAAAAAACTTTGATTTGAGAATTAATTCAGAGAGGCGATTTGCTTCCAAATCTTTGTTCTTCGGGACTTTGAACTTATAAAGGGATTCGATTAGGATTTCTTGTGGTGTTCACAACCTTAGATGAGGTTCTTAAATTGTGTAATTAGGAGGTCTTCGATTTAATATATCGTTGGTTGCCTAATTCATCGTTTAGGAATTAAATCCGTAAACTTCGAATCAAATTGGCGTTCTTGGGATTGGTGTTACTCTTGTGTGGGTTCGATAGTGTTAAAAGTTTCCCCCCAAAAGTACCAAGCCCACTTGAGAAACACCATGTGTAGGATTGTCACTACCCAACGCCGCCTAGACCGGTCGACCCATTCATATTGAGCCAACCATGGTCAGGTGTTAAGTATAAAAAAATAAAAAAATAAATAATAATAAAAATTTTCGTTGAAGCATGGGAAGGGAGAATAGATGTTACCCTTACCGATAAATATCGATAAGGGGTAGAGGGGCCAATGATGTTGGACATCGTTAATTACCTACAACAGCTGACAAGATATGGGTTCTGTCGCTAACCCATGCCACCCGTGGGCATACGACACCCATGCAAAGATGCCAACCCCCATGGGTGCTCTACGCCCATGCATGAATATCGACCCCCTAGGCGTTCTATGCCCATGCCAGATGTCTACCCCCTAGACATTCTATGCCCATGTCGGGTGTCGACCCCCATGGGTACTCTATGTTCTAGCTGGACCATCGACCACCATGAGACTCATTACCACTACGCGGTCAATACAACACTTAGCGAAAAATCATAATTTGGGTAGAGATCACTCGACGGTTGTTACGAACACGACTAGCAGTTGAACGGGCGGAGGTTACCCACTAAGAACATGGGGGTAGTGGAAGAGGTTACGTGGGACACATGGCACCATAACCGCTCGGCCTTCACATGACTTCAATCGCCTATAAAGACTCCCAAAGGCGAAACAGGTAAGGATCTTGGAAAAACTTTGGTTATTTGAATATCTCCTTTCTTCTTTCCTAACTCTCCACAATTAGATACCGATTCTCACGCTGGAGGTACAATGGGGGAAAAAGCTCCGACCTTACTTTTGCAGATAACAGTTGGTCATTAGAACAGCGGAAGCACCCTACACCTCCAGGAGGGCACGAAGGTTCGTTCCTTAACCATTTCAAATACCAAGTTTGCTAAGATCCAGGAATGCACGCTACAATAGATCTTAAAATTGCAAAGACAAAAGAGTGCTTTCGGATTTAGGAGCTCATTTTTAGTGAATGTTGTTTCCATTTGTATTGCTCTAATATATTTGGTTTCCAATGTAGTGATGTGTAATGAAATGTTCTGTTGTCATATGGACTTTCGATTTTCAGGTATTTCCTATTTTATGCTGATTGTTCATGTGTACTGGAGAAGAAGAATTGCAGGATTTTTGGTGAAATGTTTCTGTGGAATACCCTCCCTAAAAATGTTTTGCGGAATCAACCTCGAAAATATGAAATTTCGCGCCACACAAGACAAAACTTTGTGTAACAAAACCCTGAAAATGGTAAACTTCGCGCAACACAACTATGGCATAGTGAAATTTGCATGAAACAATCCTGAAATATACCATAGCAGCAGAATGCAAATCTAACACTTCAATGACGCCAAAATAATGCATCCATCCCACATCAATAAATCAGTAGCAGATTTCAATATGTGGTATTCCCAAATCAATAAACAAAAAACGTTAATATTATGAACTAACAGGAGCAGAAAACGAGTAGAAGCACAAAACCAATAGAAAAACAAAAACCTCAACAGCAGAAGAACAAAGAACCAGCAGGAACAGAATGAACAAGGAGAAACAAAAAAATAGCAAAAATATGTAAAACCAGCTGAAACAGTAGATTACAGAAGCAGACGCAGAAAGTATCAACAGATTACATTACCATTACATATCCAACAAATACAGTCCAAATATGTAGTAAACTAAAATAAAATACAGATACTAAATTATTTTTCCCTATTTGTCGTGACTGAATGTTTGGTTATTGCAGCATTCAAAATATTTTTGGTCTCAAATACTAAATATATCGATACAAACCATTTTCAAATAGAAAAATAATACAAACCATGTTCTGAAAATTGGCTCTTCCATGTCAGTATCGAGGTTAAAGGCATCCATCATGGACCTTTTTCTTGACGTTTTCCCTTCATCATCCTTACTATCCAAAATTTTTAGTTCTTCGGAATCCCCGTAATCTATGTCACTTTCCCTAGCTCTTTGTATATAAACCAAATCCAAAATCGAAATCAAAAGTGACTCTTTCACTTCTAGGTTTACCACTGTAAGTATTATGTCCTAGGTCCAATCAACTTTGGACATAAATGCTTTTGATATATAATTAATGCAATTTAATGCAGATTTATTATTTAATTAATAGACAATTAAATAAATAATAGAGTCCGTAGATTCAAATCTTCGTAATTTGTTAATCACAAGGAGTTGTGATTGTGAGATACAAATTACATCTGATTGAATTTTAAATCGTTCGTGGTCGTAAGTAATAGCGAGATACGACTATCGTTATTACGGATAGACCATCACGTGTGGCATTTCTTACTTGTGAAGTAAGTAGCTGATTTCACAAGCCAAAGTGTGGTGACATTTAAATGAACACTTGGATGTTTTGTTATAGAACAAAACATTGGAGCCCTGCCGAGAGATTCCACATGGATAACTATCTGAGTGTCAATGGCTAGTCTCTAACGTTCGGTAGTGAAATTGGTCCTTTGACTTGAGATCGTCATGGTACCTTATATGAGGACAGTCATACTTTGGCGGTGTTGGATGTTGCTCTGCAAAGGGCCGCTAATACGATATCGTTTGAGTACGTCAAGAATCGTATAAAAGTTGTGATTGATCAATAAATGATTCGTCACTCTTAGATAATAGGAGATTATGATCTGCGTTTCATTCAATTAAGTCGATGATGAAATCCTTGGCCAAGGTGTACTCATAAGTCAAAAAGGAGTTTTCGACTTATATTGACTTAATAGTGGAGTGAAAGATATGATCGTTAATCGAGATTGACACACTTCTATATCTTGTAATTGATCGGATCATATTGACGAAGGAACTATAGTTTCACGGTAAGCGAACGAGTTTGGTTTTGTCATACCACGTGACATTTTCTGTCACATGTATTGCCCTGACACATTGCTAGATGTCAATCTGGGATGATGAGTGTGAATTGATGATAAATTAAAAGGGTGTTTTAATTTATCAATTTTGATTAGATCAAAATAATATTTCACGTCGTTAGGTATCGTGATTGGGAACCTGATGGGTCGCACACAAAAGAGAATTGGAAAATTGCAAATTTGTTAATTAATTCATTTAACAATCGTTGGATAAATTAATTAATTGGGTTGGTTATTTATAGGCCCGAATTAATTAATTGGATTAATTAATTCACGAACCGAAATTAATTAAATGGATTAATTAAATATTGGATCGGACCGGGTCAGGCCCGTTTGGGCTTATATAAATACATGGCTAGGATTTTCATTCCATATGATTTTTTCATAGTTATTCTTGCTAGCACAAGAGGAGAAAACCCTGGTAGTTGCAATCTTGTTCTCTGTGTGGATCATCGTTGGAGGCTGAAAAATTGGACAGCTCTGGGTGGTGAATCAAGATTGGTGGAACGAAAAGAAAAGCAAATGGTTTGTAGAATTATTCAAAAGTACAATATTTATCACGATTTCTATCTAAACACAAAGGGATCCTCGGTGGGAATCAAAATAATTTTAATTTTCCGCTGTGCATGTATAAGTAGATTTCCAACAGTGGTATTAGAGCCTACTTTGTTTTTGTTAGAGATTGTTTTAAATTTTTGGAAGCAATCAAAAGTTGATTGTTGTTCTTTTCTCGTTTCTAGCAATTTAGAATATTATTTTTCTCCTTCAAGAATTAGTTTATGAAAAGAAAATAATTTTTGATTCAAAGTGGATCGAAAACGATGGAGGCAACTGTTACTACTGGATGTATGTAACCGTGACGACGAACGGGCAGTGGCTGGCACACGAACTCACGTGCAGAGCCGTTTGACGCCCTTCCCCGTGCGAGACAGCGGCGCCCGTCGCTATCCACAATAGCGGCAAGCGCCGCTCGAGGTCTGTGCAGTGCCGGGCTGCTGTGCTACTGTCTAGTTGATAGCAACAGAGTTGCACGCTGCTGCAGAAGCAGCTCATCGCTGCTGTTTTCGCAGTGCACCGCTGCTATTTTGACAACAGCGGTTCAACCCCAATTCCCCATGGCGGAAGTGGTGTTGGGCTAACGGAAATAGGAGGCGCCGGCAACGCTGTGAAGATGGTCTTCTAGGGTTTCAGTTCGGGGTGAAGATTTGGGACAGGGGCCTCTTCTGCAATTTGTGAAATTGGAGGCCCCTATCTGTAATTACTTTCCAGGGGTCAATGTGTAAATTTTAAATAAAGGGCCTTCTTGCAATTAGAGTAATTGAAGGGGGCCTGTTGATAATTTGTAAATGGGTCAAAATTCCAAGTTTTAAAATATGTTTTGAATTAGAATATAAAATAGTTTTTAAATTATATTTTAAATAGATTTGACCCATAATTTTAATTTTGACCCAGATTTAAAATTTTATTTAAAGTTGACGACTTTTTATATTTTCGTTAAAATTGGATTTTAACTTAAATATTAAACTTTAATCCTAATTGAATTTTATTTTATTTAGGAATGTTATCCTAGTTTAAAATATTGATTCAATTTAAATTAGAGTTGGACTCTAATTTAGGACTTAATTAAAATTCGATTTTAATTAATTTTTCACCCGAAGATATTTTAGAAATTAGAATTGGATTCTAATTTGACGTTCAATTAAAATTTGATTTTAATTAAATTGTTTCGCCCTAAACTTTTCTATAAATTAGAGTTAGACTCTAATTTAGTGTTTGATTAAAGTTTGATTTTAATTAAACGGGTTCGCCCCTAAAAATCTTGGAATTAAAATTGGACTCTAATTTTGTTATTTAATTAAAATTTGATTTTAATTAAATTCAACCGCCTTAAGTTTTGAAATTAGAGTTGGACTCTATTTTGATATTTAATTAAAATTTGATTTTAATTAAATTATCCCGCCCTATAATTGTTGAATTAGAGTTGGACTCTAACTCAGTATTTAATTAAAATTTTATTTTAATTAAATATGTCCGCTAATTAAATAAATTGATTAATAGGATTAATCTATTATTTAATTATTCCGATCCATAAGTCTAAAAGAGTTTAGACGATCTTAATTGCTAGAAACTTGAAACGTGTTTACATATAATATTAGATATTATATTAGCCTACATTTATGTGATGAATGTATTATTAGTGGACGATTATGGACTCGACCATATGGATGTGTTGAATGATTAATTTTATTCTTATCGTTTATTGAGCCTACGAGCTCTTAATTGTTTTACGCCTGCGAGCCCGTTATTATTATTATTATTATGGGCTTACAAGCTCTTAATCATTTTGGATTTGCGAGTCCGTTATTGCTATTATTTCTATGGGTCTGCGAGTCCAGTTTTATCTAGACCTACGTGCCAACTAGTATAGGATACATGTTGCAGCTGGAGTAATTGAAGAAACAAGAAGAGGGCGAGACCATGGAGATAGTGCATTTATTACCCCCTGGGAATTGACCAACTAGTCTTCCTTATGGCTCGGGAAGATTAGATAGTAAAAGTCCATAATCGTCCACACTATTATATTATGTTATATATATTTATTTGCATGGTAGATGTATAATAAAATATATATTATTATTACAATGAGACCTTTAAATGCTCCCTCCATAAAATATTAAGTCACATTTATAATCACCTTCCATCATTATAGTGAAAAATCAGAGTCCTAAATCGTTTCAGCTTGTTGAGTACACTCAAGACTGGTCCATTAGGGATATGTTTGACACTATGAAATATTTGATATTTTTGAATAACGGGTTTGACTTAACTAAAATTTATCTTTTGTTGAGTACACTCAAGGAGATAAATTTTAGAGGCATGTTAAGCTAACACATAAGATGTGTGAATACAAAGAGTTGTCAGTTTAATGATCTGAGAGTTGTATGGAGATACAATTGATAATAGTATCTACCCAAATGTTATATTAAGGCTTGTTGAGTACACTCAAGGACTTAATATAATAGATGGGATCCCAATCCACTGGGAGTCAAGTATGGACTCCATAAATTTATGTAAGAGGGTCATAAATTTTAATTAAACAGTGAGAGCATAATTAATTTAATAAAATCCATTTTAAATTAATTGATGCATTTTATATATTAATCTTTTCCTTTTCGCCATTTACATTTATATTGAATCCCGAGTAACCATATGTTTTGAATGGCATACTGGATGCCAACAACTAAATTGAATCTTCTTGATTGGCATTGCAATTTGAGAATTGTTCTCATGCGTGAGAAAGTTGGTTGTCCTTAAGTAGCCATTTTCTAGAGACACCTGGTGATGACTCGATTAAGGAAGAGGTGGCTGCTATAATAAACGCAGTGATGACAATAGTACTGCAACGTATGTGATACCTGCAACTATGTCACCTGAATTACAAAAGCAACTTGAGAGCATAGATGTTAACACATAATTCTTCATTACAAAGAGTTGTATGATAATAACCATGTGTGGAAGGATATGAGACTTTCAAACAACTATACCGATGCAAAGTGACAAAAGAATCTTCAGTCAATTCTCATGTACTGAAGATGATTGACATGAGAAGTGTCTCAACTGAGTTTAATCATTAACTGTGAACTAAGTATTGACTTAGCTCTAAAATCTCTATCATAGAGTTATTCATACTAATTATGAATTATGATATGAATAAGCTCGAATGCATACTCATTAAGTTGCTTAACATGCTTAGGACTGTTAAGCACTTTATCAAAGTTGGTACTGGCAAACCATTGATTCTTCTAATGGTTTTAAGAGGAAGTCTAAAGGGACTTTGGAAAAGCATTCAATATGGTTAAGACAGTCTAAGCGAATGACAATACCAAATCTAATGACCCTTGGTTTCATTATAGAATGAAAGGTCATTGGAAGGAATATAGCGTGTCTTATGTCTACTTCACGAGTTTTTTAGGTATTTGATACTAGATGTAAATCTCATATTTATACAAATATGGAGAAACTAAATAGAAGTAGACCACTGCGAAAGGGAGAAGTTGACATACACGTTGGAGATGAGCAAAGGTTGCTACATTGCCTGTATGAATATACTTCTTGCCATTGCCTTTTAGTTTAGTATTGGAATCAGAGAAATCTCACTTTATACCAACTATAGCTAGAACATTAAAATGAATTTCATATTCGGACATGAACTATTTTAATGTTAAGGATAATAGTTATTCTTGTTTATCTTGATAAAAGATCTGAATGGCTATGGTAAATTACAAAACGACATTTATATTCTTTAATACTAAATATTCTATAATGAGTATAGAAAATAAGGCATAAATGCTATAATCAAATTATTACCTAAATTTGGCATGGCCGACTTTGTCATATAGATGAAAAGCAATTCCAAAATTACATAGAGATGTATATTTGGGATTAAAGGATTTTGACAAGTACAAATTATGCATGTCTGGCACAATGACCAAATCTTCTTTTACTTGAAAAGAAGAAAGGTCAGCATAATTACTGGTCTAATGCATAGTGATGCATATTGACTCATGTCAATTAATGTCAAGTAATGTTTCTCTTATTTCATCAATGATCATGTATACTTGATGAAAATTCAAACATGAAACTCTTGAAAAGTTCAAGGGATTCACACTAGAATTAGAGAAACAAATAGGTAAAGATACCCTCACATTAAGATTTGATCAAGTGAGAGTATCTTTAAAAAAAAATCTAGATTATCTAAGAGAGAATGAGATTCTCTTGCAGTGGACTCCTTCATATACACTGCAGCAAGTGGTGTATCTAAAAGGAGGAATCGTTAATTATTAGATATAATGCGATTAATAACAAGCCATGCAAATCTCCCAAAATTGTTTTGGAGTCATGCATTAATTACAGTGTGCAACACATTAAATCATGTCCCATCTAAATTGGTTAACAGAACTCCATACGAGTTATGGAAAGGCAATAGTCCCAATTTATCTTATATGAAAGTTTGGGGCCATGACGCTTATTTGAAGCACCTTGAATCGGATACGTTTGACGCTAAATCTAATAAATACGTATTTGTGGGGATATTCAAAGCAGACATTTGAATATAAATTCTATTATCATGAAGAAAGTCTTCGTCTCATGACATATCGTCTTCTCAGAGAAAATATTTACTCTAGAGGAGGATAGTGGGAGCAAAATAGAACATGAAAGAGTTGAAGAGTCTAAAAATATAATTAGCCAATAGATGAATCCGAGTTGATCCCATATCTGATATGGGACATATTCTTGATCAAGAAGTAAAGACTCCTGAGGACATGACAGCTCTATGTGAATCTAGTAGGATCATTCGACCTTCAAGAAGGTGCAAATCCATGATTACTAATAAAGTATTACTGATCCAAGATAATGAACCTGCTAGTTGCACCAAAATAAAGTCAAGTGTTGATTTAAAAGAGGCAGCAAGAGGCCATGATACTCGAGATGAACTCGACGTATGTGAACAAGTTTTGGACCTTGGTCAAGCCTCTGATGGAATAAAACCCATAAGTTTTTGTAAATAGTTTACAAGGAAAAGGTCGACATGGACGAGAATATCCATATATACAAAGTAAGGCTAGAAGCAAATGTTAAGTGTTGACCTTGGTGAAATCTTTCTCCTGTGGCCTTGCTGAAGTCCATTCGGGTTTTACTTGCAACAGTTGCATATCGTAACTATAGGTTAAGATAAGTCTCTATGGAGCTGAAATCTTCGATTTAATGAAAAAGTCAAAGTGTTTGATTTTGTCAAATTTGAAGATGAATTGTGTGTTTACAAGAAGATAGTGGGAGCATTGTCGTATTCCTAATATTATAGAAAACGACATCCCTATGTTTTAATCGTTGAAATAATGGTTGTTAAAAGATTTATTCATGAACGATATGGGAGAAGCAACTTGATTTATAGAGGTAGATCCAGAAGATTGCTTAACTCGTCCCAATTTACATAGATGAAATCTTGAGAAAATTTCATATGGAGAAACTGGTTTACTCTTAAGGGGTATGATGGAAAGGTTCCAAACGTGAAGCAACCGTTGATTCAATAGTAGAAACCTAATACATGGTTACTTTAGAAGTAGCAAAGAGTTGCAATTTGAATCATGATGTTCATAAATGAACTTAGAGCAGTTCCTGATATTGTTGATCACATGCCATTGTATTGTGATAACAATAGAGTTATTGCGAAAGCGAAGGAACTAAGGTCTCATCAATGATCCAAACATATATTAAGGCCGTATAATCTCATCAGAGAGATAATACATAGAAATGACGTAAAGAGAAGAACAAATTCCCACATTTAACAATATTGCAGATCCACTAACAAAGAGTTGTCGTAGCGTAAATATGATCGTCATGTAGACTTATGATATTGGATACATAAGTAATTGGATCTAGTGCAAATGGGAGTTTGTAAGTATTATGCCGTAGGTCCAATCAACTTTGGACATAAATACTTTTGATATATAATTAATGCAATTTAATGGTAGATCTATTATTTAATTAATAGACAATTACATAAATAATAGAGTCCGTAGATTCAAATCTTCGTAATTTTTTAATTACAAGGAGTTGTGATTGTGAGATACAAATTACATCTGATTGAATCTTAAATCGTCTGTGGTCGTAAGTAATAGCGAGATACGGATATCGTTATTATGGATAGACCATCAGGTGTGGCATTTCTTACTTGTGAAGTAAGTAGCTTATCTCACAAGCCAAAGTATGGTGACATTTAAATGAACACGTGGATGTTTTGTTATAGAACAAAACATTGGAGATCCGTCGAAAGATTCCACATGGATAACTATCTGAGTGTCAATGGTTAATCTCTAACGTTCGGTAGTGGAATTGGTCCTTTGACTTGAGGTCGTCATGGTACCTTATATGAGGACAGTCATACGTTGGCGGTGTTGGATGTTGCTCTGCAAAGAGCCGCTAATACGACATCGTTCGGGTACGTCAAGAATCGTATGAAGGTTGTGATTGATCAATAAAGGATTCGTCACTCTTAGATAGTAGGAGATTATGATCTGCATTTCATTTAATTAAGTCGATGATGAAATCCTTGACCAAGGTGTACTCATAAGTCGAAAATGAGTTTTCGACTTATATTGACTTAATAGTGGAGTGAAAGATATGATCGTTAATTGAGATTGACACACTTTCATATCTCGTAATTGATCGGATCATATTGACGAAGGGATTATAGTTTCACCGTAAACGAACGAGTTTGATTTTGTCATACCACGTGACATTTCCCGTCACATGTATTGCCCTAACATATTGCTAGATGTCAATCTGGGACGGTGAGTGTGAATTGATGATAAATTAAAAAGGTGTTTTAATTTATCAATTTTGATTAGATCAAAATAATATTTCACGTCGTTAAGCATCATGATCGGGAACCTGATGGGTTGCACACAAAAGAGAATTGGAAGATTGCAAATTTGTTAATTAATTAATTTAACAATCGTTGGATAAATTAATTAATTGGGTTGGTTATTTATAGGCCAGAATTAATTAATTAGATTAATTAATTCACGAACCGGATTTAATTAAATGGATTAATTAAATATTGGACCGGACCGGGCCAGACTCGTTTGGGCTTTTACAAATACATGGCTAGGGTTTTCATTTCATATGATTTTTTCATAATTATTCTTGCTAGCATAAGAGGAGAAAACCCTGGTAGTTGCAATCTTGTTCTCTGTGTGGATCACCGTTGGAGGCTGGACAATTGGACAACTGTGGGTGGCAAATCAAGATTGGTGGAACGAAAAGAAAAGCAAATGGTTTGCAGAATTATTCAAAAGTACAATATTTATCACGATTTCTATCTAAACACAAAGGGATCTTCGATCGGAATCGAAATAATTTTAATTTTTCGCTGTGCATGTATAAGTAGATTTCCAACAACCACCACCTACTTGTTCATCCTCCAATGCATAGTTCGACTCTACAAAACCTTCTACTTGTTCATCCGCTCTATCATCGTCATTATGTTCAGTTGACTTGTGCCCCGATCACCATATTCCGTTGTCTGTTCTGTACATTACCTACATCCAGCGCCGGTCCTGTGATTTTTGGGGCTTGAGGCGAACTCCAAAAATTAGGCCCCCAAAATCAACTTAAATGCAAAATCCAACAAAACCTATTGTGTATTATACAACATATCGATAACTTAAAACTTAATATATAGTAAAACAACAAATAAATATATTATACAAAAGATTTATATTATAAAATAACAAAACTAACAACGTTTCAAATAATCCTTTAAATACTATTTCCCTTACTGTTTTAGAGGTAAAAACATTAATCAAATCTGAATAATTTAGTTATTCAACCATTTCTTTCTCTATTGATAATATAGCTAATCCATTCAATTTTTCTTGTGACATAGTTGATCGGAGGTAAATCTTGATCAACTTCAATTGGAGAAACTTCTTTTTACAAAATATCTCAATCATTTCACAATTAAAGTTTTCAATATAGTTACTATGTGCGCCTGTGCAATTGATCCTACAATAACTAATCATATAAGCCGACCAGGCCACAATTATATAAGCCGACAAGATTTCAAACATTTTCAATATATTTAATAACAAGTTAGGGCAAGCCATTATTTACCTGAGAAGTAGAATTTCGATGAAAATGATGGAATCACGTCGTTGAGAATTCTGCCGTCACAATTCACAAGCCTAAAATAAAAATTTAGCATCAACCACCAATACAAAACCAAAAGTGGAAACCAAAATCAAAAAGTGGAAACCAAACCAAACTATAGACAAAATTCATTACAGTTGATATTGTTCATCTTACTACTGACATATCTCACAAAAACAATAAACCTAAAATATCTATGGCACCAACCATGTGCATAAGGTCTTCAAATAACATACGATTGAATATGAGCACAAGTAAAGGAAAACAAAAATCTGGTTTCTGGACTGCTAGTAATGTTATGGCACCAACCATGTAGTAATGTTATGGCTCCATTTGAGATTTGGTAGTTCATTAAATATATCATTAGCAATAGGACAACTGACATATAATATCTTTGCTAATCAATATATATTTTTATTTCTCAATAGTAATAAAATAGAAGAAACACAAGAGTTGGGAAGCACGACCAAAGGAAAAATGAGGTAAACCTTCATCAGCAAGATAGCAACACTCTGATTGAGATAATTGTAGTCAAAGGCCCTTCTTAACATCAATTTACCTGAAATAAAACCATATATACAAGCTAAGTAGGAGAAATTGTAATTTTTCAGGGAGTTTACTCTGTTGTAAATCTTGATAAGAAAAAATTAATTACATAATAAATATACCATGATCAAATCGAAGACGACAAGCAATAAATTGACGATCGGCACAAAAAAGAAAGGTAACAAACGAAAATGCTTCAAACATATCCATAGAAGTAAGAGGGCTCACATAATCCAAAAAGATCATTGTATCATGTTCATGTGTCAATTTGGCTTATCGAAAAAACACCCACTTTAAGTAGTGGAATGAGGGGAAAGACGATATTACCATTTGAGAAATTTTTAATTTTGGCTATTTTAAGTGGCTTTAATGCCTAGTCTAACATAATTGAATGGTAGGGCGTATTTTGCAAGGTTTGGGCCATCTAGTTTTTTTGCACCAAAATGAAAGAATATGGAGTATTCGAAATAAAGTCAAAGGGATATTATGCCAATTACCCTTGTTACATTAACAGATATTTTGGCTAACAGTTGGATAATTTTATGAAGTATTCCACAATAGAGATAAAAACTACTTTTCAAAATAGAAAATAAGAAAACACACTTGATTTGAAATTTTGGAAAATTATTTTATGATATTTTATTTCATAAAATTTGATTATTTAGTAAAATAGAACAACTTTATATTTTAATACATTATCAAGTAATATTTACATTTTTAAGTTAATTAATTTTACAATATTTGTTTTTGCTACAAAAGTAAAATATAAATAAATAATACATTAATTTGACAATATATAGAAAATTATAACTAAAAATGGCGTGGACTGAGATTATTTTTATTTGTGTTCATTTATTTTTTTTATAGATTTTTTATATAAATAATCACTAAAAATTGAACTATTTTTTTTTATATTTTTTCTAGAATTTTTATAATAATATTTTTTAGAATTTTAATCTCTAATTTTTTAGAATTTTTTTTTGGAATTTTGTATTCGCTATTTTACAAATTATAAATTTTTAAAATTATCAAATTTTTATTTTTTTGAATTTTATTTTTTTGATATTGTAGAATTTTTCTTTTTAGAATTTTATTTAAACTCTTATTTTCCATGGTTTAAGTCTTTGGAATTTTCATTAAAAACACTCAAACGTCAAATATGCCTTTAAGCTTTATGTTATAAGTTTAACCTTATTTTCGAAAATGAATTTTTTGAAATAACAGGCCAAACAAGATTTAGGTGTTTTGCAAAACTGAAAATTGAAAACAACTAGAAAACAACAAACCAAATGCATCCTTATTGTTTGTTGCTTGAAATCTTGAGTAATATTGTAACAACTGTATCATATGACTCGACTCAGACAGCAAAAGGTTGCAGTACCCATTTTGTTGAGCTCAAAATGTTACTGTTTCAGTGGAAATGAATAAAAGAGTTCCAGCTAATTGTATGTCAATATATAGATTAATTATTAGATCTATGCTCAACGAACTTTATCTTAATTGGTTCACCCAACTTCAATTTAATTCAAACTCCATCAATTTTGTAACATTCTGTCTCCTATCAAAATTCAAAATTAAATTGAAGCTTTCTAAGTCAATTAAGTATATGTTTCATAAAGTTTTTGTAGATTATAAGTTGTGAATTATACGAAAATGTGTAAATACAAATTGTAGGTCAAATGAAATACTCTGATGCAAATTCAAGTTTACCGATCAAGTTAAAATTTTACTAAAAGTTCAGTGCCAACAAATGAAAATTTACCAAATTTCATTATGTAGGGTTTTTGACAACTTCTATATTAGAGGAATGTTATTTAATACCATGGGTGTCATTTAAGTCACAATAAATGTCACATTAAATGAGCAACTAGTGGTGGATGTGCTACAACATCATTTAAGAGCATCTTTACTAATTGCTCCTTTTTCGTTTGGAGATTTTATAATCAAAATCGAATACATCATGCTTCAAGTGTACCATATATTTATCAAATATAATATTAACTAATTGTTCTCCACGTCGTTAATTTGAATTGGAGCATTTAAAGTTAGTATGTGAGATATTGTTCATCTAATTGGTTAGTAAATGCATTTAAATAAATTATCTTTCAAACTTATGGTTCGAATTATCTTTTGTAAGAATTTACATAATGACGCATTTGTACATTATTTTCAACTTATTAATTCCTCCCATTATACTGAGAGAATTGTCCAATTTAATTGACAAATATTTTTTCAGCATTATAGAAGATCACCTATTTGAGATAAAGGATTCAGACAACGTATCGATTCCCGACATTTTTTACTTTTCACCTCAATGCATTGTGTTGCATCAAATTAACACATACTGCAGTATCAAAATAATTAAATGAAAAAATTAGATTCTGACCACAAGCCAATTATAATAAGGAAAGCTACGATATTAGCATGATGTGTAATAGCATTCCTAAATAGAAATGAGAAGTATTTTATTCTCAAATAAATTAGGGATGATGATAACAAAGACCCCAAACCTTTACAACACTAACAGACTTTTTTCAAACCTTTAATTTGTTGCAACCGTTACCCCTAACTTTTTGAAATGTTGTAGCGGTGTTCTTTTAGACGATTTTCATCCATTTCTCTGTTGAGCCATAAGTTTGACCATATTTTAATCAATTAGAGAAGTGGGGAAAAAATAAATAAATATTAAAACAATTAAATAAAGGGATAATTGAATAAAAAAAAAAAAACATCTTCTTTTACCCCATTCTCTACACCCCATGCAACCCCACATGCAACCATATAATCACCCTAAACCAAAAATCACCCACCCGTCTCTTACCACTAGCGCCAATGAAAATTGTTGAAGGCAACACAAACCGTCGACTCTAACTCCCACCATAGATCAATTAATTTTTGAAGAATGTAAGTGGTCGAAAATTTTGGAGAAGTGCAGCAGGTATTGTGAGTTAATGCATGAATTCAAGAACAGATTGCCATCTAACGTTTCTTGAGGGAGAAATCCTACTTTGGACTATGATTTCAAAGGGGCTGAAATTTGCAATGGCTTCTTACTATCGAGAACTCCAATTCTTGAAAATCTTGTCACCAACTTACCTATTGATGTAAAAACTCAAGCAAGTCCTTGTTGAGCATGTGTTGGAAAATGTTAAAGCTGAGGTGAAATGCAGCGGTTGTGGTTGATGATGGCGGTCGACAGAGATAGGTAGATTGATTGGTTTTAGAGTGGCGATGGGTAACGATGGTCCGGGGGCAATGGGTTGGAGGAGGTTAAAGATTTACAGTTTTTATTTATTTATTTTGCTTTTTCTAATTTAATTTTTAACTTATTTTAATGTAGTAAATGGAAAGTTACTTTTTTACTCTCTTAAAAAATATTAAAAATATGGTCAAAGTTAAACTCTTGGTCAACTAACAGACGTTTCGATAAAAACCGTACAAATTGTTTTCGTTGCAATGTTTCGCAAGGTTTGAGATGAGGGTTGCAACAAATTAAACATTTGAAAAAAGTTTACTAGTGTTTTAAAGGCTTTGGGTCTTTGCTACAATTATCCCAATAAATTAATTTGAGGCATTTAATAAAAAATAATGTTAAATCATTTATCGACATCTCAATTAACACTTATTAAAATATTGAGATTTATGAACACTAGCATTAATAAGACACGCTATTGATTATGTAATTTGAAAATTATGCTCATAAATTAAAATTTAAGTAGTAATTTCTCAAATTTCAGGTTGTGAACACCATATAATCATCTAGTATATCTATCAAATCTATTAAATACAAATAATATTTAGATTATTTACATGGAGGATGATGGGGTCCCATATATTATCTTAATTAATTTTTAGAAATATAGAGAATTTCCCCCCTATTTTAGTTAGTGATGTTTAATTATTTGTTTTTGTTAAAGAGAACAAATAACTTATAGAAATTCATTGGATTGAAGAATCTTTTAGTTCTTCATTGAATGTTCATTTGAATTTTTAGTTTCGCATCATTATTGATCTAATGATGATCCTAACGATCATGCCAAACAAATTGAACTTCTTGTTCAATATCAGATATAATTCAATTATTTAGTTTCGAAGAATATATTTAAACATTACACAACCATATAATAATCAGTCAATTAGTCAAACTAATCAATGTCAATATGACATGACTATATGTTTTTTTTCGTGGATAAACATGCATTCAAAATGATATATTATTTGAAATATGTGCTACTTTAAGAGCACATTGTCTTTTAAAAATTACAATTCACACTCTTCAAGATGGATAAATTAATATTCGTCTTGAATATTAATAATATAGAAAATTATTTTCCTTAAAAAATTACATCCTAATATTGAATTGATTAATTTGTATTTCTTGGAGAACATAATGAGATATAACTGAAATATTAGTCAAATTTGATTGGAAACGAGCCAATTAACTAATCCCATGTGAAATTTTAGTCAAATTTGATTGGAAGCGCACCAATGAACAAAATACAGATGAAATTTTGCTCAAATTTGATTGAAAATGTGTCATTTAACAAAACTCAGATGAAATTGTAGTTATATTTGATTTGAAGCGTGCTAATGAACAAAATTTCGACGAAATTTTAGTCAAATTTGATTAGAAGCACGCCAAAGAATGAAACTCACGTGAAATTTGAGAAACCCATCGATGAACAAAACGCAGGTGAAATTTTTGTCAAATTTGATTGAAAACGCGCCAATGAATCAAACTCGGGGTGAAATTTTAGTCATTAGAAACATGCCAAGGAACAAAATTTAGGTGAAATTTTAGTCAAATTTGATTGGAAACGCGCCAATAAAATAAACTCATGTGAAATTTCAGTTAAATCTAATTGGAAGCGCACAAATGAACAAAATTCAGATGAATTTTTACTCAAATTTTATTGAAAACGCGCCATTTAACAAAATTTAGATGAAATTGTAGTCATATTTGATTTGAGACGCGCCAATGAACAAAATCCAGATGAACTTTTCATCAAATTTGATTTTAAACGCGCGAAAGAACTAAACCCATGTGAAATTTCAATAAAATTCTATTGGAAACGCACCAATGATAAAACTCAACTAAAAATTTAGTCAAACTTGATTACAAACACGCCAATGAACTAAGCTCAAGTGAAATTTTCATCAAATTTGATTGGAAATCCACCGACGAACAAAACGCAGATGAAATTTTAGTCAAATTTGAATGAAAACACGCCAATGAACTAAACCTAAGTGAAATTTCAGTTAAATTTGACTAGAAACCCGCTGCTGAACAAAATAAAATTTAAATTTGAGTGAAATTTGATTGGAAATGCGCCAATGAACTAAAGCCACGAGAAATTTTTGTCAAATTTGATTGGAAACCCGTCGATGAACAAAACGTAGATGAAATTTTAGTCAAATTTGAACGAGAAAATGTGCCAATGAACTAAACTTAAGCGGAACTTTAGTCAAATTTTACTGAAACCCCGCTAATGAACGAAATCAAATTTAAATTTGAGTCAAATTTTATTGAAAACGCGCCAATGAACTAAACCCATGAGAAATTTTAGTCAAATTTGATTGGAAACTCATCGATACACAAAAGGTATATGAAATTTTAGTCAAATTTGATTGGAAACGCGCCAATGAACCAAACTCAGGTGAAATTTAATCAAATTTGATTAGAAACATGCCAATGAGCAAAAATATGGTGAAATTTTAGTCAAATTTGATTGGAAACGCGTCAATGAACTAAACTCATGTGAAATTTTAGTCAAATTTGATTGGAAGCACACCAATGAACAAAATCTAGATGAAATTTTACTCAAATTTGATTGAAAACGCGCCATTTAACAAAACTCATATGAAATTGTAATCATATTTGATTTGAAGCGCGCAAATAATTCAGACGAAATTTTAGTCAAATTTGATTGAAAACGCGCCAAAGAACTAAACCCATGTGAAATTTTAGTAAAATTCTATTGGAAACGCGACAATGATAAAACTCAAGTGAAAATTTAGTCAAATTTGATTACAAACAGCCAATGAACTAAATTCAGGTGAAATTTTAGTCGAATTTGATTGGATACCCACAGATAAAACAAAACGCAAAAGAAATTTTAGTCAAATTTGAGTGAAAATGTGCCAGTAAACTAACCATAAGCGAAATTTTAGTCAAATTTGACAAGAAACCCGCTAATGAACAAAATCAATTTTAAATTTAAGTGAAATTTGATTGGAAACACGCCAATGAACTGAAGCCACGAGAAATTTTAGTAAAATTTGATTAGAAACCTGCTGATGAACAAAACGCAAATGAAATTTGGGCAAATTTGAATGAAATCGCGCCAATGAACTAAACCTATGTGGAATTTTAGTCAAATTTAACTGAAAACCCGCTAGTGAACAAAATTAAATTTAAAAATTTAGTCAAATTTGATTGGAAATGCGCCAATAAACTAAGGCCATTAGAAATTTTAGTTAAATTTGAACTAAAACGCCCCAATGAACAAAACCTAAGCCAAATTTTAGTCAAATTTGACTGGAAACCTACTAATGAACAAAATCACATTTAAATTTGATTCGAAATGCGCCAATGAACTAAAGCCATGAGAAATTTTAGTCAAATTTGATGGAAAATCTGTCGATCAATAAAATGCAAATGAAATTTTAGTCAAATTTGAATAAAAACGCGCCAATGAACTATACCTAAGCGAAATTTTAGTCGAATTTGACCGAAAACCCGCTAATGAACAAAATCAAATTTCAATTTAGTCAGATTTGATTGAAAATGCACCAATGAACTAAATCCATGAGAAATTTTAGTCAAATTTGATTGGAAGTCCCCCGATGAACGAAAAGCAGAAGAAATTTTAGTCAAATTTAAATGAAAATGCGCCAATGAACTAAATTTAAGCGGAACTTTAGTCAATTTTTACTGGAAACCCACTAATGAACAAAATAAATTTAAATTTGAGTCAAATTTTATCGAAAATGCGCCAATTAACTAAACCCATGAGAAATTTTAGTCAAAATTGATTGGAAATCTATCGATACACAAAAGGTAGATGAAATTTTAGTCAAATTTGATTGGAAACGCGCCAATGAACCAAACTCAAGTGAAATTTTGATCTAATTTGATTAGAAACACGCCAATGAGCAAAAACATGGTGAAGTTTTAGTCAAATTTGATTGGAAACGCATCAATGAACTAAACCCATGTGAAATTTTAGTCAAATTTGATTGGAAGCGCACCAATGAGCAAAATTTAGATGAAATTTTACTCAAATTTGATTGAAAACGCGCCATTTAACTAAACTCATATGAAATTGTAATCATATTTGATTTGAAGCACGCTAATGACCAAAATTCAGACGAAATTATAGTCAAATTTGATTGAAAATGCGCCAAAGAACTAAACCCATGTGAAATTTTAGTAAAATTCTATTGGAAACGCGACAATGATAAAACTCAAGTGAGAATTTACTTAACTTTGATTACTAACACACCAATGAACTAAATTCCGGTGAAATTTTTGTCAAATTTGAATGGAGACCTGCAGATAAAATAAAACGTAGAAGAAATTTTTGTCAAATTTGAATGAAAATGCGTAGTTTTAGTCAAATTTGACTAGAAACCCGCTAATGAACAAAATCAATTTTAAATTTGAGTGAAATTTGATTGCAAATGCGCCAATGAACTGAAGCCACGAGAAATTTTAGTCAAATTTGATTAGAAACCCGCTGATGAACAAAACGCAAACGAAATTTTGGGCAAATTTGAATGAAAACGCGCCAATGAACTAAACCTAGGTAGGATTTTAGTCAAATATAACTGAAAACCTGCTAATGAACAAAATCAAATTTAAAAATTTAGTCAAATTTGATTGGAAACGCGCCAATAAACTAAGGCCATGAGAAATTTTAGTCAAATTTGATTGAAAATTCGTCGACGAACAAAAAATAGATGAAATTTTTATCAAATATGATTGGAAACGTGCCAATGAACCAAACTCAGGTGAACTTTTTGTCAAATTTTATTGGAAATGTGCCAATGAACTAAACCCATGTGAAATTTTAGTCAAATTTGATTGGAAGCGCACCAATGAACAAAATTCAAATGAAATTTTACTCAAATTCGATTGGAAACACCCCATTTAATAAAATTCAGTTGAAATTATAGTCATATTTGATTTGAAGAACGCCAACGAACAAAATCCTGACGAAATTTTAGTCAAATTTTAAAGTAAACATGCCAAAGAACTAAACCCAAGTGAAATTTTAATAAAATTCTATTGGAAATGTGCCAATGATAAAACTCAATTGAAAATTTAGTCAAATTTGATTATAAACACACCAATGAACTAACTATAGCTGAAATTTTAGTCAAATCTGATTGAAAACCCGTTGACAAACGAAACGCAGATGAAATTTTAGTCAAATATGAATGAAAACGTTCCAATGAACTAAACGTAAGCGGAATTTTAGTCAAATTTGACTGGAAACCCACTAATGAACAAAATCAAATTTAAATTTGAGTCATATTTGATTGGAAGTACGCCAATAAACTAAAGCCATTAGAAATTTTAGTCAAATTTGATTGGAAACCTGTTGATGAACAAAACGCAAATTAAATTTTAGGCAAATTTGAATGAAAATGCTCCAATGAACTAAACCTAGACGGAATTTTAGTCAAATCTGATTGAAAACCCGCTAATGAACAAAATCAAATTAAAAATTTAGTCAAATTTGATTGGTAATCCGTCGATGAATAAAACACAGATGAAATTTTTGTCAAATTTGAATGGAAACGTGCTAATGAACCAAACTCAGGTGAAATTTTAATCAAATTTGATTGGAAACTCGTCAATGAACAAAACCCAGGTAAAATTTTAGTCAAATTTAATTGGAAACGTGCCAATGAACTAAACTCATGTGAAATTTTAGTTAAATTTGATTGGAAGCGCACCAATCAACAAAATTCAGATGAAATTTTACTCAAATTTGATTGCAAACGCGCCATTTAACGAAATTCAGATGAAATTGTAGTCATATTTGATTTGAAGCACGCAAATGAATAAAATCCAGACGAAATTTTAGTAAATTTCATTGTAAATGGGCCAAAGAACTAAACCTATGTGAAATTTTAGTAAAATTCTATTGGAAACGCGCCAATGATAAAACTCAACTGAAATTTTAGTCAAATTTGATTGGAAGCCCGCCGATGAACAAAACGCAGATGAAATTTTAGTCAAATTTGAATGAAAATGCGCCAATGAACTGAACCTAAGCTGAATTTTAGTCAAATTTGACTGGAAACCCGATAATGAACAAAATCAAATTTAAATTTGAGTCAAATTTGATTAGAAACGTGCAATGAACTAAAGCAATGGGAAATTTTAGTCAAATTTGATTGGAAACCCATCGATGAACAAAATGCAGATGAAATTTTTGTCAAATTTGATTGGAAATGTGCCAATGAACCAAACTCAAGTGAAGTTTTAATCAAATTTGATTGGAAACACGCCAGTGAACAAGACCATGGTGAAATTTTAGTCAAATTTGCTTGGAAATGTGCCATTGAATTAAACCCATGTGAAATTTTAGTTAAATTTGATCGGAAGCACACCAATGAACAAAATTTAGAAGAAATTTTACACAAATTTGATTGGAAACGCGCCATTTAACAAAATTTCGATGAAATTGTAGTCATATTTCATTTAAAGTGTGCCAATGAACAAAATCCAAATGAAATTTTAGTTAAATTTCATTGTAAACGCGTCAAAGAACTAAACCCATATGAAATTTCAGTAAAATTCTTTTGGAAACGTGCCAATGATAAAACTTAACTAAAAATTTAGTCAAATTTTATTACAAACGCGCCAATGACTAAACTCAAGTGAAATTTTAGTCAAATTTGATTGGAAACCCCGTCGACGAATAAAATACAGATGAAATTTTAGTCAAATTTGAATGAAAACGTGCCAATGAACAAAACCTAAGCAAAATTTTAGTTAAATTTGACTAAAAACCCGCTAATGAAGAAAATCAAATTTAAATTTGAGTCAAATTTGATTGGAAATACGCCATTGAACTAAAGTCATGTGAAATTTTAGTCAAATTTGATTGAAAATCCGTCGATGAATAAAATACAGATGAAATTTTAGTCAAATTTGAATAAAATCGCGCCAATGAACTATACCTAAGCAGAATTTTAGTCGAATTTGTCTGGAAACCCGCTAATGAACAAAATCAAATTTCAATTTCGTCAAATTTGATTAGAAATGCACCAATGAACTAAATCCATGAGAAATTTTAGTCAAATTTGATTGAAAGCCCGTCGATGAACATAACGTAGATGAAATTTTAGTCAAATTTGAATGAAAATGTGCCAATGAACTAAACTTAAGCGGGACTTTAGTCAAATTTTACTAAAAACCCGTCAATGAACAAAATCAAATTTAAATTTGAGTCAAATTTTATCGAAAACGCATCAATTAACTAAACCCATGAGAAATTTTAGTCAAATTTGATTGGAAACCCATCGATACACAAAAGGTAGATGAAATTTTAGTCAAATTTGATTGGAAACGCTCCAATGAACCAAACTCGGGTGAAATTTTAATCAAATTTGATTAGAAACACGCCAATGAGTAAAAACATGGTGAAGTTTTAGTCAAATTTGATTGGAAATGGGCCAATGAACTAAATCCATATGAAATTTTAGTCAGATTTGATTGAAAGCGCACCAATGAACAAAATCTAGGTGAAATTTTTACTCAAATTTGATTGAAAATGCGCTATTTAACAAAAATCATATGAAATTGTAATCATATTTGATTGAAGCGCGCCAACGACCATAATTCAGACGAAATTTTAGTCAAATTTGATTGAAAACGTGCTAAAGAACTAAACCCATGTGAAATTACAGTAAAATTTTATTGGAAACGCGACAATGATAAAACTCAAGTGAAAATCTAGTCAAATTTGATTACAAACACACTAATGAACTAAATTTAGGTGAAATTTTAGTCAAATTTGATTGCAGACCCGCAGATAAAACAAAATGCAGAAGAAATTTTAGTCAAAATTGAATGAAAATGCACTAATGAACTAACCATAAGCGGAATTTTAGTCAAATTTGATTGCAGACCCGCAGATAAAACAAAATGCAGAAGAAATTTTAGTCAAAATTGAATGAAAATGCACTAATGAACTAACCATAAGCGGAATTTTAGTCAAATTTGACCAGAAACCCGCTAATGAACAAAATCAATTTTAAATTTGAGTGAAATTTTATTGGAAACATGCCAATGAACAGAAGCTATGAAAAATTTAGTCAAATTTGATTGGAAACTCGCTGATGAACAAAATGCAAATGAAATTTTGGGCAAATTTGAATGAAAACACGCCAATGAACTAAACCTAGGCGGAATTTTAGTTAAATTTAACTGAAAACCTACTAATGGACAAATCAAATTTTAAAATTTAGTCAAATTTGATTGAAAATGCACCAATAAACTAAGGCCAGGAGAAATTTTAGTCAAATTTGATTGGAAATCCGTCGATGAACAAAACACAGATGAATTTTTTGTCAAATTTAATTGGAAATGCGCCAATGAACCAAACTTAGGTGAGAATTTAATCAAATTTGATTGGAAACGCGCCAATGAACGAAACCCGGTGAATTTTTTGTCAAATTTTATTGGAAATACACCAATGAACTAAACCCATGTGAAATTTTAGTCAAATTTCAATGTAAACACGCTAAAGAACTAGACCCAAGTGAAATTTTAATAAAATTCTATTGGAATCATGCCAATGATAAAACTTAACTTAAAATTTATTCAAATTTGATTACAAACACACCAATGAACTAAATCTTAGTGAAATTTTAGTCAAATTTGACTGGAAACCCGCTAATGAACCAAATCAAATTTAAATTTGAGTCAAATTTGATTGGAAATGTGCCAATAAGCTAAAGCCATGAGAAATTTTAGTAAAATTTTATTGGAAACCCGCTGATGAACAAACGCAACTGAAATTTTGGGCAAATTTGAATGAAAACGCGCCAATGAACTAAACCTAGGCAGAATTTTAGTCAAATTTAAATGAAAACTCGCTAATGAACAAAACAAAATTTAAAAAATTAGTCAAATTTGATCGGAAATGCACCAATGAACTAAGGCCATGAGAAATTTTAGTCAAATCTGATTGGAAATTCGTCGATGAATAAAATACAGATGAAATTTTTGTCAAATTTGATTGGAAAAACGCCAATGAACCAAACTCAGGTGAAATTTTGATCAAATTTGATTGGAAATGCGTCAATGAATTAAAGCCATGTGAAATTTTAGTTAAGTTTGATTGGAAGCGCACCAATGAAAAAAATTCATATGAAATTTTACTCAAATTCAGTTGGAAACGCCCCATTTAATGAAATTCAGTTGATATTGTAGTCATATTTGATTTGAAGTGTGCCATTAAACAAAATCCAGACGAATTTTAGTCAGGTTTCAGTGTAAACACGCCAAAGAACTAGGCCCAAGTGAAATTTTAATAAAATTCTATTGGAAACGTGCCAATGATAAAACTCAACTGAAAAATTAGTCAAATCTGATTACAAACACACCAATGAACTAAACACAGGTGAAATTTTAGTCAAATTTGATTGGAAGCCCGCTGACGAACGAAATGTAGATGAAATTTTAGTCAAATTTGAATGAAAACGTTTCAATAAACTAAACCTAAGCGGAATTTTTGTCAAATTTCACTGGAACCCCGCTAATGAACAAAATCAAATTTAAATTTGAGTCAAATTTGATTGGAAATGCGCCAATGAACTAAAGCCATGAGAAATTTTAGTCAAATTTGATTGGAAACCCGCCGATGAACAAAACACAGATGAAATTTTAGTCAAATTTGATTGGAAACCCGCTAATGAACGAAATCAAATTTAAATTTGAGTGAAATTTGATTGAAAATGAGTCAATGAAGTAAATCCATGATAAATTTTAGTAAAATTCGACCGGGAACCACCGATGAACAAAATGTAGATGAAAGTTTTGTCAAATTTGATTGAAAATGTGCCCATGAACTAAACTTGGGTGAAATTTTAGTCAAATTTGATTAGAAACACACCAATGAACAGAACCAAGGTAAAATTTTAGTCAAATTTAAATGAAAACATGCCAATGAACTAAACCAATGTGAAATTTTAGTTAAATTTGATTGGAAGTGCACCAATAAACAAAATTCAGGTGAAATTTTACTCAAATTTGATTGCAAACGTGCCATTTAATGAAATTCAGATGAAATTGTAGTCATATTTGATTTGAAGCACGCAAATGAATAAAATCTAGACAAAATTTTAGTCAAATTTCATTGTAAATGTGCTAAAGAACTAAACCCATGTGAAATTTTAGTAATATTTTATTGGAAACGTGCCAATGATAAAACTCAACTGAAATTTTAGTCAAATTTGATTGGAAGCCCATCGATGAACAAAACACAGATGAAATTTTAGTCAAATTTGAATGAAAATGCGCCAATGAACTGAACCTAAGTGGAATTTTAGTCAAATTTGACTGGAAACTCGCTAATGAACAAAATCAAATTTAAATTTGAGTCAAATTTGATTGAAAATGCGCCAATGAACTGAAGCCATGAGAAATTTTAATCAAATTTGATTGGAAACCCACCGATGAACAAAATCCAGATGAAATTTTAGTCAAATTTGAATGAAAACGCGCCAATGATCTAAACCTAAGCGGAATTTTAGTCAAATTTGACTGAAAACTCGCTAATGAATGAAATCAAATTTAAATTTGAGTTAAATTTGATTGAAAACAAGCCAATGAAGTAAATTCATGAGAAATTTTAGTAAAATTCGATTGGAAACCCGCCGATGAACAAAACGTAGATGAATTTTTTGTCAAATTTGATTGAAAAAGCGCCAATGAACCAAACTTGGGTGAAATTTCAGTCAAATTTGATTAGAAACACACTAATGAACAAAAATCGGGTAAACTTTTAGCCAAATTTAATTGGAAACGTGCAAATGAACTAAACCAAGTGAAATTTTTGTTAAATTTGATTGGAAGGGCAGCAATAAACAAAATTCAGATGAAATTTTACTCAAATTTGATTGCAAACGCATCATTTAACGAAATTCATATGAAATTGTAGTCATATTTGATTTGAAGCGCGCAAATGAATAAAATCCAAATGAAATTTTAGTCAAATTTCATTGTAAACGTGCCAAAGAACTAAATCCACTTGAAATTTTAGTAAAATTCTATTAGAAATGCACCAATGATAAAACTCAATTGAAATTTTAATCAAATTTGATTGGAAGCCCATCGATGAACAAAATGTAGATGAAATTTTAGTCAAATTTGAATGAAAATGCGTAATGAACTAAACTTAAGCGGAATTTTAGTCAAATTTGACTGAAAACCCGGTAATGAACAAAATCAAATTTAAATTTGAGTCAATTTTGATTAGAAACGCACAATGAACTAAAGCAATAGGAAATTTTAGTCAAATTTGATTGGAAATCCATCGATGAACAAAATGCAGATGAAATTTGTCAAATTTGATTGAAAATGCGCCAATGAACCAAACTCAGGTGAAATTTTAATCAAATTTGATTAGAAACACGCCAATGGACAAGACCATGGTGAAATTTTAGTCAAATTTGCTTGGAAATGCGCCATTGAACTAAACCCATGTGAAATTTTAGTTAAATTTGATTGGAAGCACACCAATGAACAAAACTCAGATGAAATTTTGCATAAATTTGATTGGAAATGCGCCATTTAACAAAATTCCTATGAAATTGTAATCATATTTGATTTGAAGAGCGCCAATGAATAAAATTCAAATGAAATTTTAGTTAAATTTCATTGTAATCGCGTCAAAGAACTAAACCCATATGAAATTTCAGTAAAATTCTTTTGGAAACGTGCCAACGACAAAACTCAACTGAAAATTTAGTCAAATTTTATTACAAACACGCCAATGAACTAAACTCAGGTGAAAGTTTAGTCAAATTGGATTGGAAACCCGCCTACGAACAAAATGCAGATGAAATTTTAGTCAAGTTTGAATGAAAACACGCTAATGAACAAAACCTAAGTGGAATTTTAGTCAAAGATGACTGGAAACCCTCTAATGAACAAAATCAAATTTAAATTTGTGTTAAATTTGATTGGAAATGTGCCAATGAACTAAAGTCGTGAGAAATTTTAGTCAAATTTGATTGGAAATCCATCGATGAATAGAATGCAGATGAAATTTTAGTCAAATTTGAATAAAAACGCGCTAATGAACTATACCTAAGTGGAATTTTAGTCGAATTTGACTGGAAACCCACTAATGAACAAAATCAAATTTCAATTTAAGTCAAATTTGATTGGCAACGTCCCAATAAACTAAGTTCATGGGAAATTTTAGTTAAATTTGATTGGACGCCTTTCGATGAACAAAACGCAAGTGAAATTTTAGTCAAATTTGAATGAAAATACGCCAATGAACTGAACCTAAGCGGGAATTTCAGTCAAATTTGACTGGAAACCCGCTAATGAACAAAATTAAATTTAAATTTGAGTCAAATTTGATTGGAAATTAGTCGATGAACAAAACGCAGATGAAATTTTTGTCGAATTTGATTGGAAACACGCCAATGAACCAAACTCTGGTGAAAATTTTATTCAAATTTGATTAGAAACATGTCCAAGACCATGGTGAAATTTTAGTTGCTTAGAAATGTGCCGTTGAACTAAATCCATGTGAAATTTTAGTTAAATTTGATTGGAAGCACACCAATGAACAAAATTTAGATGAAATTTTACACAAATTTGATTGGAAACACGCCATTTAACAAAATTTCGATGAAATTGTAGTCATATTTGATTTGAAGCGCGCTAATGAACAAAATTCAAACGAAATTCTAGTTAAATTTCATTGTAAACGCGTCAAAGAACTAAACCCATATGAAATTTCAGTAAAATTCTTCTGGAAACGCGCCAACGATAAAACTCAACTGAAAATTTAGTCAAATTTTATTACAAACACGCCAATGAACTAAACTCAGGTCAAATTTTAGTCAAATTTGATTGGATACCCGTCGACGAACAAAATAAAGATGAAATTTTAGTCAAATTTGGATGAAAACGCGCCAATGAACATAAACCATGAGAAATTTTAGTCAAATTTGACTGGAAACCCCCTAATAAACAAAAGACAGATGAAAATTTTATCAAATTGGATTGGAAATGCGCCAACGAACCAAACTTAGTTGAAATTTTAATCAAATTTGATTAGAAACATGCCAATGAACAAAACCATGGTGAAATTGTAGTCAAATTTGATTGGAAACGCGCTAATGAACTAAACCCATGTGAAATTTTAGTCAAATTTGATTGGAAGCGCACCAGTGAACGAAATCTAGATGAAATTTTACTCAAATTTAATTGAAAACGCGTCATTTCACAAGGCTCAGATGAAATTATAGTCATATTTGATTTGAAGCATGCTAATGACCAAAATCCAGACAAAATTTTAGTCAAATTTGATTGGAAACGCGCCAAAGAACTAAAGTCGTGTGAAATTTTAGTAAAATTATATTGGAAACGCGCCAACGATAAAACTCAACTTAAAATTTAGTCAAATTTGATTATAAACACGCCAATGAACTAAATTCAGGTGGGATTTTAGTTGAATTTGAGTGGAAACTCGTCGATGAACAAAATGTAGATGAAATTTTAGTCAAATTTGATTATAAACACGCCAATGAACTAAATTCAGGTGGGATTTTAGTTGAATTTGAGTGGAAACTCGTCGATGAACAAAATGTAGATGAAATTTTAGTCAAATTTTATTGAAAACGCGCCGTTGAACTAAACCTAAGCGAAATTTTAGTCACGTTTGATTGGAAATCCGCTAGTGAACAAAAGCAAATTAAAATTTGAGTGATATTTGATTGGAAACGTGCCAATGAACTAAACCTAAGAAAAATTGTAGTCAAATTTGATTGGAAACCCATCGATCAACAAAACACAGGTGAAATTTTTGTTAAATTTGATGGGAAACGCGCTAATGAACCTAACTCGGGTGAAATTTTTTTCATTAGAAACACGCTAATGAACAAAATCGAGGTTAAATTTTAGTTAAATTTGATTCAAAACATGCCAATGAACTAAACCCATGTGAAATTTTAGTTGAATTTGATTGGAAGCGCACCAAAGAACAAAATTTAGATGAAATTTTACTCAAATTTGATTGAAAACTTGCCATTTAACAAAATTTAGATGAAATTATAGTCATACCTGATTTGAAGCGTGCCAATGAACAAAAGCCAAATGAAATTTTCGTCAAATTTGATTTTAAACGTGCCAAAAAACTAAACCCATGTGAAATTTCAGTAAAATTCTATTGGAAACGTGCCAATGATAAAACTCAACTAAAAATTCAGTCAAATTTGATTACGAACATGCCAATGAACTAACCCCATGTGAAATTTAGTCAAATTTGATTAGAAACCCGTCGATGAACAAAATGCAAATGAAATTTTAGTCAAATTTGAATGAAGACGCGCCAATGAACTAAACTTGAGCGGAATTTTAGTTAAATTTGGCTGGAAACCCACTAATGATCAAAATCAAATTTAAATTTGAGTCAAATTTGATTGAAAACACTACTATGAACTAAAGCCATGAGAAATTTTAGTCAAATTTGATTGGAAACCCATCGATGAACAAAACGCGGATGAAATTTTAGTCAAATTTGAATGAAAACACACCAATGAACTAAAGATGAGTGGAATTTTAGTCAAATTTGACTGGAAACCCGCTAATGAATATAATCAAATTTAAATTTGAGTCAAATTTGATTGGAAACATGCAAATGAACTAAAGCCATGAGAAATTTTAGTCAAATTTGATTGGAAACATGCAAATGAACTAAAGCCATGAGAAATTTTAGTCAAATTTGATTGGAAATCCGTCGATGAACAAAATGCAGATGAAATTTTTGTCAAATTTGATTGGAAACACGCCAATGAACCAAACTCAGGTGAAATTTTAATCGAATTTGATTAGAAACATGGCAATGAATAACACTAGGGGAAATTTTAGACAAATTTGATTGGAAACGTGCTAATGAACTAAAACCATGTGAAATTTTAGTCAAATTTGATTGGAAGTGCACTAATGAACAAAATCTAGATGAATTTTTACTCAAATTTAATTGAAAAATCACCATTTAACAAAACTCAGATGAAATTGTAGTCATATTTGATTTGAAGCACACCAATGAACAAAATTCAGATGAAATTTTAGTCAAATTTGATTATAAGCACACAAAAGAACTAAACCCATGGAAAATTTTAGTCAAATTCTATTGGAAATGCGTCAATGATAAAACTGAACTGAAAATTTAGTCAAATTTGATTACAAACACACCAATGAATTGAATCTAGGTGAAATTTTAGTCAAATTTGATTGGAAACCCATCGATGAACAAAGTACAGATGAAATTTTAGTCAATTTTTTTTTGAAAACGCGCTAATGAACTAAATATAAGTGGAATTTTAGTCAAGTTTGACTCGAAACCCCCTAATGAACAAAATCAAATTTGAATTTGAGTCAAATTTGATCGGAAACGTGCCAATGATCTAAAGCCATGAGAAATTTTAGTCAAATTTGATTCGAAACCCATCGATGAATGAACTACCTCCAAGATCCAAAACACATGCCCTTAGCATATCTTCCAAAGTCTGGATGGTTCTTTCTGATTGTCCATCCGTCTGAGGATGGTAAGCTGTGCTAAACTTCAGTTTTGTCCCCATGGCTGTCTGCAAACTTCTCCAAAATTTAGATGTGAACCTCGGGTCTCTATCTGAAACAATGGTGACTGGGACTCCATGCAACCTGACTATCTCCCTGATGTATAAGTGTGCCAGTTTTTCCAAGTTAAAGTTTACTTTAATTGGAAGAAAATGGGCTGATTTCATCAGACGATCCACCACTACCCAGATAGCATTGTGACCTTTTGCTGATCTCGGGGGGCCTACCACAAAGTCCATCGTTATGTGTTCCCATTTCCATTCTGGAATATCCAACGGTTTCAGTAATCCTGATGGCCTTTGATGTTCTACCTTAACCTGTTGACAGATAATACATCTCTCCACGAACAGACCAATTCCTCTCTTCATGTTTCTCCACCAAAATACATCCCGGAGATCTCGGTACATTTTCGTACCGCCTGGATGAGCAGAATAAGGGGTTGAATGAGCCTCTTCTAATATCTCATTTCTTATACTTTCATCCTTAGGTACACACAGTCTTCCTTTGAAAGTTAGCGCATTATCTGCAGACACTTCAAACCCTATATGTTTATCTGTACCAATCTCGGCCTTTATTTTCTGTAAAAATGGATCTTTATCCTGTGCCTCCTTGATTCGATCTCGAAGTGTAGGTTGAATCATGAATGCTCTTATTCTTGCTGAAATCTGAGTTGGCGGCATGATAACTTCCAATCTCAATTTATCAAACTCCCTTATCAAGTGTTCCTGTACTGTGGGTAAAACTGCTAACTGTGTTCC
>NC_036255.1:4428207-4443831 GCF_002742605.1 Olea europaea var. sylvestris | reverse complement strand
GGGGTCTACTTCGATTCCTTGGGCGGTAACCACGTGACCAAGAAAACCTACACGGTCAAGCCAAAATTCACACTTCTTGAATTTGGCATATAATTTCTCATTCCTCAAAGTTTCAAGTACAATTCGAAGTTGTTCCTCATGTTGCTTCTTGTCTTTTGAGTACACAAGTATGTCGTCAATAAACACAATGACGAACTGATCTAAATGCTGATGGAATACTCTATTCATGAGATCCATAAATACAGCTGGAGCATTGGTCAAACCAAAAGGCATGACAGTAAATTCATAATGCCCATAACGAGTCCTGAAAGCAGTTTTCGATATATCGCTTGCCCTGATTTTTAGCTGGTGATACCCTGACCTCAAGTCGATCTTTGAAAATACTGCAGCACCCCTTAACTGGTCAAACAAATCTTCTATTCTTGGCAGTGGGTACCTATTTTTGATGGTCAGATGGTTCAATTCCTGATAGTCAAAACACATCCTCATACTCCCATCCTTCTTCTTGACAAAAAGTACAGGTGCTCCCCAAGGAGATACACTTGGTCGTATGAAACCTTTCTCCAGTAACTCCTCTAATTGCAACTTCAATTCTTGTAGTTCTTTCGGTGCCATTCGGTACGGGGCCTTAGATACTGGTGCCGCTCCAGGAACTAAATCAATTGTAAATTCCACTTGTCTATCTGGTGGAATGCCTGGCAAATCTTCTGGGAATACATCTGCAAAGTCTCGGACGATGTTAATATCGTTAACGGTCATTTCTGTATGTTGAGAACTATTGATGTTAACTAAGAATCCCTGGCATGACTCCTTCCTTAACATCTTTTCTGCTTGCATAGCTGATATTAGGCGCGGTAAAGACTTGAACTTTGCTCCCAAGAAACGAAACTCTTCCTCTCCTGGTTTGTGAAACAATACTTCTTTCTCATGACATCGAATGATCGCATGATTAAGTCCCAACCAATCCATGCCCAAAATAACATCGAAAGGTTTCATCTCCAAAAGGTATAAGTCTGCTTGTGATATTTTCCCATTAATCTCTAACTTCATAGCCTTAGTCATCAGATTTGTACAAAGAGTTCTTCCTGAAGGGATGCTAACCTCTAATTCATTATTCGNAACTGCTCCCAAGTCAGATTACGTTGCTGCTCTTCCGTCCTTGTACGTGAAACAGATTCCCACCAGTGACCAGCTGCTCCAATGAACTAAACCCACGAGAAATTTTCGTCAAATTTGATAGGAAACTCATCGATGAGCAAAATTTAGACGAAATTTTGGTCAAATATGAATGAAAACATGACAATGAACTAAACCTAAGTGGAAATTTTGTCAAATTTGACTGGAAACTCACTAATGAACAAAATCAAATTTAAGTTTGTGTGAAATTTGATTGAAAATGAGCCAATGAACTAAACCTACAAGAAATTTTAGTCAAATTTAATTGGAAGCCCGCCAATGAACAAAACGCTGATAAAATTTTGGTCAAATTTGTTTGGAAAAGCGCCAATGAACCAAACTCGGGTGAAATTTTTGTCAAATTTGATTAGAAACACGAGAATGAACAAAATTCAGGTGAAATTTGCTTGAAAATGCGCTAGTGAAATTTTTGTTAAATTTGATTGAAAGCGCCCCAATGAACAAAATTCGAGTGAAATTTTACTCAAATTTGATTGAAAATGCACAATTTAATAAAATTCAGATGAAATTGTAGTCATATTTGATTTGAAGCGTGCCAATGAACAAAATCTAGATGAAATCTTAGTCAAATTTTATTGTAAACGTGCCAAAGATCTAAACCCATGTGAAATTTCATTAAAACTCTATTGGAAACGTGCCGATCATAAAACTGAACTGAAAATTTAGTCAAATTTGATTACAAACATGTCAATGAACTAAACCTAGATGAAATTTTAGTCAAATTTGATTAAAAACCCATCGATAAACAAAACGTAGATTAAATTTTAGTCAAATTTGAATGAAAACGTGCAAATGAACTAAACCTAAGTGAAATTTTGGTCAAATTTGACTGGAAACCCGCTAATGAACAAAATCAAATTTAAATTTGAGTCAAATTTGATTGGAAACTCGCCAATGAACTAAACTTATGAGAAATTTTAGTCAAATTAGTTTGGAAACCCGCCGATGAACAAAACGAAGATGAAATTTTAGTATTTTAGTAAAATTTGTTTGGAACCCCGCCGATGAACAAAACGAAGATGAAATTTTAGTCAAATTTGAATGAAAATGCACCAATGAACTACACGTATGTAGAATTTTAGTCAAATTTGACTGAAAACTCTCTAATGAAGAAAATGAAATTTAAATTTGAGTTAAATTTGACTAGAAATGCGCCAATGAACTAAATCCATGAGAAATTTTAGTAAAATTTGATTGGAAACTCATCGATAAACAAAACGCAGACGATTTTTTTGTAAAATTTGATTGTCAACGCGCCAATGAATCAAACTTAGGTGAATTTTTTAGTCAAATTTGATTAGAACCATGCCAATGAACAAAATCCATTTGAAATTTTATTCAAATTTGATTGGACATGTGCAAACAAATTAAACTCATGTGAAATTTTAGTCAAATTTGATTGGAAGCACACCAATGAACAAAATTTAGATGAAATTTTGGTCAAATTTGATTGAAAATGCACTATTTAACAAAAATCATATGAAATTGTAGTCATATTTGATTTGAAGAGCACCAATGAACAAAATTCATATGAAATTTTAGTCAGATTTGATTGGAAACGAGCTAAAGAACTAAACCCATATGAAATTTTAGTAAATTCTATTGGAAACGAGCCAATGATAAAACTCAATTGAAAATTTAGTAAAATTTGATTACAAACACGCCAATAAACTAAACCCATGTGAAATTTTAGTCAAATTTGGTTGGAAACCCATTGATGAACAAAACGCAGATGAAATTTTAGTCAAATTTGAATGAAAATGCAGCAATGAACTAAACATAAGCGGGATTTTGGTCAAACATGACTAGAAACCCGCTAATGAACAAAATCAAATTTAAATTTGAGTTAAATTTGATTGAAAACCTACCGGTGAACAAAATGCAGATGAATTTTTTGTCAAATTTGATTGGAAATGCACCTATGAACCAAAGTCGGGTGAAATTTTAGTTAAATTTGATTAGAAACATGTCAATGAACAAAATTGAGGTGAAATTTTAGTCAAAGTTGATTGGGAACGCGCCAATGAACTAAACCCATGAGAAATTTTAGTCAAATTTGATTGGAAATTCGTCGATGAACAAAACGCAGATGAAATTTTTGTCAAATTTGATTGGAAACGCGTCAATGTATCAACATGTGAAATTTTAATCAAATTATTAGAAACACGCCAATTAACTAAACCTATGTGAAGTTTTAGTGAAATTTGATTGAAAGCACCCAATGAACAAAATGCAAATGAAATTTTACTCACATATGATTGGAAGTGCTCCAATGAACAAAAGACAGATGAAATTTTTCTCAAATTTGATTAAAACACGCCATTTAACAAAACTCAGATGATATTGTAGTCATATTTGATTTGAAGCGCACCAATGTACAAAATCCAGACGAAATTTTAGTAAAGTTTGATTGGAAACGTGCCAAAGAACTAAACCCTTGTAAAATTTTAGTAAAATTCTATTGGAAACACGCCAATGATAAAATTCAATTGAAAATTTAGTCAAATTTGAATGCAAACACGCCAATGTATTAAATTTAGGTGAAATTTTAGTCAAATTGAAGTGAAAACCCACCGATGAACAAAATGGAGATGAAATTTTAGTTAAATTTTACTGAAAACGTGCCAATGAACTAAACTTAAGTAAAATTTAACTAGAAACCCCCTAATGAACAAAATAAAATTTAATTTTGAGTCAAATTTGATTGGAAACGCTCCAATGAACTAAACACATGAGAAATTTTAGTCAAATTTGATTGAAAACCCTCCGATGAACAAAACACAGATGAAATTTTTGTCAAATTTGATTGGAAACCCGCCAATGAACCAAACCCAGGTGGAATTTTAGCCAAATTTGATTAGAAACACGCTATGAAAAAATTCAAGTGAAATTTTAGTCAAATTTGGTTGAAAACGCGCCAATGAACTAAACACGCGTGGAATTTTAGTCAAATTTCATTGGAAGCGCACTAATGCACAAAATTCAGATGAAATTGTCGACCTGTGGTTGACTTCTCGTTTCGATTATCACAAACATATCACATTTATTTCTAACAAATTTATTTGAGTATTGATAGACAACCTACAAACCAAACTTTGGAGAGGCAAAGCGATGATCAAAGAAAAATTAGCATCGTGGAAAGGTCTATGTATGGCATGCACATTACAACAAAGAGTCATATTGAAGATAGTAGACTTAAAATACTTAATCTCATATGTAAAGGTAATATGCTTCTATCGTTTGGCAATATATCGTAAAAAGACTCAAATGCCGAATTTATATGTAAATATTTATTATTTCACCAACACTTTCAAAATATTTTTCCAAGATAACAAACTCAATCTTATTCCATGAAATGACAAGTATCTTGAAAAATCATATATGAATATTTCTCAAAGCATTACTATTATCAAACGATTGGAGAAAATCGATTTCTGCCATGGCGAACACCCGATAGAGAAACGGTAAATTTTTTTAACCGTTGTGACTTCTAAAAAAGCAATGGCTAGTGAACCATCCGGCATGATAGCGAACGTCCAGTATGACAGATATTTTGGTGGTTTCACTGCTATAAGTACCCCTTCGCTTTCTCATTCAAACCAATCTTTCCTTTAGCATTAAAGTGAAGCTTCTATTGATCTCAACTACTCTTTTAATTTTTTAGAAGAACAAATTATTTACATCTTGAAAAATTCTTGAGTGATCCAAATTATTACAAATATTTTTCTATCTCAAAATTTTTAAAGTAACACTTGAGCTATAGTGTTAAGCCTACTTCTCTCTCAATACTCAATTGTGATCATGCCATCAAGAGAGAAATTTTTCACTTGTAATATCTCATTATCTTGTTTTCGATTGAGGGTCGTGTTGAGGTCCCGGAAAGCTCAACATTGTAAAAGGACCGGTGCTCCTTGGTTGTAAGTCATTGAAAGCTTTGTAGAAGGATGGATTGCACCATAAGTCAATCACATTTAGTGAAAAAGCTCTTGCTCGTGACGGAGAGCTTGGTAGGGGGGACATAGATCGTGATTGGATCGAACCTCCATACTATATCATTTGCATCTTCTTTCCCTTTCTCATTTTCCTTGCTCTTTATCTTATTTGCAAATTAATTATATTAGCTTTTATTTTCAAAAAAGATTTAAATAACCAACTTAACCCCCTCTTGGTTAGTCATTCTTGGGCTTTCAATAGGTATCAGAGCGAGGTATTCACTTTTAAAAGATTTCATAATCTTGAGTAATGGCTAAACAAGTTTTCCAATATCTTGAGGGACACTCAATGAACCAACCCCCTTCTTTGACGGCACACACTATAATTATTGGAAAGCTAGAATGATGATTTATGTGCAATCCATTGATTATAATATTTGGGAAATTGTTGAATTCGGTCGATATGTTCCTACCAAAACTATTAAAATAGATGGTAGACAGGACCAAACTATTTCCAAAGTAAGGGAAGAATATGATGAAGAAGACAAGAGAAAATTGTCCTTAAATGCCAAGGCAAAGAATTTGCTTTATTGTGCACTTGATAGAAATGAATTTAATAGAATAAGCACATGTGAATCGACATATGATATTTCNAAGGCAAAGAATTTGCTTTATTGTGCACTTGATAGAAATGAATTTAATAGAATAAGCACATGTGAATCGACATATGATATTTCGCATGATCTTGAAGTCACTCATGTTGGCACAAGCAAGGTTAAAGAAATGAAAATAAATTTGTTAGTTGAAGAATTTGAAAATTTCTTTATGAAACAAAATGAGCCTATTGTTGATATGGTTACACATTTTATCGATATTGTAAATGGTCTTAAAGGTTTTGATCGTAAATTTACTAACTGTGAACTTGTAAGTAAAATGCTTAGGTCTTGTTGGAGGAGTGGAGCCCAATAAGAATGTTGATCGAAAATATCAAGGATATAAATGTATATCCTTTGGAGGAGCTCTATGGCACATTAATGACATACGAGGTAAATAATGCCGAAGTTAAGTAAAAAACAAAAAAAAACCAAGGAAGAATCAAAAGAGCCTTCCAAGCGACAAATCGCCTTGAAATCGAAAATTGAAGAAGGAACTTCAAAAGAAAATATGAGCGATGAAGAACTAGATGACTTAGTTCTTCTAGTCAAGAAATGGAAAGGTCTTCGTGGCAACCGAAGGTTTCAAAAGAAAGAAGAAAGGGTGAAGAAAGAAATAAGAAGATTATTTGCTATGATTGTGAAAAGCCGGGTCATAAGAGAATCGAGTGTCCAAACAAAAGAGAAACTTCAGGAGAAAGGTACTCCAAGCCATATGTGATGATAGCGATGAAGAAGAACAAAATGATAGTCAAGATGAAGTGACAAATATGTGTTTCATGGCAATCGAAGACGAGGTATGTTTAGATGAAAAATATTCCTTTGGTGAGCTTTCAAATTCATATGATAAAATGCTTGAGAAATTTGAAAAACTTGCATTAAACCATGCTATTCTTAAAAAAAAAAAAAAATTCCTCGTTAAAAGAAGAAATAAAGAAAATTTCGAAAAAGCAACAAGAAAAGGTTGATCATGATTTTATTGTAAAAGAAAACATTGCTTTAAAATTAAAAGTGGATGACTTACAAAAATTATTCATAAATTCATCGAGGGGAAGAAAAATTTTAATTTAATGCTCGTTAGTCAAAAATGCGTTTTTGATAAAGGGGGAATAGGATATAAACCCTCCTTAAAACAAAAATCCCTCAAAAATAGATTTGTTAAAGCTTTTAACACTACATGTAGTTTTTGCAACAAAAGTGGACATGTAGCATTTAATTGCCTAACTAAAAAGAAGTTATATTTTGAAAACAAATATAAGTGGATTCGAGAATCCACAAAAACTAACTACCAATGACCCAAATTTGTATGGGTATCAAAAATCAAGAATTGAATTTTTCTTGTAGGAACCAAAGAAAAGTAAAAGCAAATGGTTCTACGATAGCGATTGTTCAAAGCATATGACCGGAAATCGATCTTTGCTATCAAATTTTAAAGAGAAGAAAGGAGGACATGTGACCTTCAGAGACAATGCCAAAGGTAAAATTATTGACATTGGAGACATTGGTAATCACTCATCTCCTTCGATTGAAAATGTTCTTCTTGTTGATAACTTTAAACATAATTTACTAAGTACTAGTCAGTTATGTGATAAAGGTTATAACATAAAATTGGATTCTTCAAAATGCCTTATTAAGGACACGACATCTAAAGAGATGATTTTCATAGGAAGCCGAAGTAAAAATGTTTATATTATAAACATTGAATTTGAAAATAATGAAAATTATTTACATAGCATAAAAGAAGAAATCATGACTATGGCATAGAAGACTTGGACACATAAGCATGGATCTTCTTTCAAGAATTTCTAAAATTTTTTTGTAAAAGGTTTGCCAAATTTGAAATTTGAAAAGGATAAAATTTGTGATGCTTGTCAATTTGAAAAATAAGTAAAAACTTGTTTCAAACCTAAACTTTATGCTTCAGCTATAAAACCTTTACAACTTTTCCATATGGATTTTTTTGGACCTTCTAGGACGGGTAGCTTAGGCGGTAAACATTACGCCTTTGTTATAGTTGATGATTTTTTAAAATTGACTTGGATTATGTTTTTAAGCTTAAAAGAAGAAGCCTTGAGAGTCTTTAAACATTTTTGTAAGAAAGTTCAAAATGAAAAAGGCTACCATTACAACAGTTAGAAGTGACCATGGTGGAGAATTTGATAATGATGGTTTTGATGATTTTTGTAAAGAACATGGATATGAACATAACTTTTTAGCTCCTAGAACAACTCAACAAAATGGTGTCATTGAAAGGAAGACCACATTGCAAGAAATGGCTTGGACTATGTTAAATGAAAATAATTTCCCTAAGTATTTTTGGGCCGAGGCCGTTAATACCGCTTGCTACGTCATTAATAGAATTTTAGTAAGCAAAAAGAAAATAAAAACACCTTACGAACTTTGAAAAAATAGAATTCCAAATATTAGTTATTTCAAAGTTTTTGGATGTAAATGCTTTATTTTAAATACAAAAGACAATTTGGAAAAATTTGACTCCAAATTCGATAGTTGAATTTTCCTAGGATATTCTTCGACTAGCAAAGTTTATAGAGTCTTTAACAAATGAACTCTAGTAATTGAAGAATCCATGCATATTACTTTTGACGAGACTAACTCTTTTGATTGAGAGAAAGGTAGCGATGATGATGTAGGTTTGGAAGCTCCTTTTGAACAAATGAAAATTCAAGATCAAAATAAGGAGGCACAAAATGAGAAATCAAATGTACAAGAAGATGAAGAAAAATAACCCGAAAATCAAAATGATCTCCCTTTACCAAAGGAATGCAGATTTGTTCCATCTCATCCTAAGGAACTAATAATTGGCGATCCATCAAAAGGTATCACCACTAGAACTTCTCATAAAAATCATTTCGGTAGTTGTGCATTTATTTCTCAAATTGAACCTAAAAATTTCAAAGAAATTGTGTTTGTTGAGTTTTCGATTCTAGCGATGCACGAAGAATTAAATCAATTTGAAAGAAATCATGTTTGGAACTTTGTCACTACACCAAACAATCAAACCGTTACTGGTACAAAAAGGGTTCTTAGAAATAAAAGAGATGAAAATGAAATAATTGTGCATAACAAGGCTAGATCAGTGGCCCAAGGTTACAATCAAGAAGAAGGTATCGATTTTGAAGAAACATTTGCACCCGTAGCAAGGTTAGAATCCATTCGTATGCTTCTTGCATTTGCTTGTTACAAAGGTTTTACGCTTTATCTAATGGATGTTAAAAGTGCATCTTCAAATGGTTTTATTCAAGAAGAGGTTTTTGTTGAGCAACCTCCCGGTTTTAAAGATCACAAGTATCCGGATCATGTATTTAAACTTAGAAAAGTTCCTTACAATTTGAAACAAGCTCCTAGAGCTTGGTATGAACGATTGAGCAAATTTCTTCTTTCAAATGTTTTCTCGATTAGGAAAGCGGATACTACACTTTTTATAAAAACTTATAACGAGGATATGCTCATTATTCAAATTTATGTTGACGATATCATTTTTGGTGCTACAAATGTTCATCTTTGTGAAGAATTTTCAAATTGCATGAGTAAAGAATTTGAAATGAGTATGATGGGTGAATTAAAATTCTTTCTTGGTCTTCAAATTGAACAAACAAAAGAAGGAATTTTCATAAATTAAAATAAATACATATTAGACATGGTTAAGAAATTTGATATGCATGAGTTCGTCTCTAAAGCTTGATAAAGATGAGCAAGATACATCCGTGGACCTCTCAAAATATCGAGGTATGATCAGATCTCTTCTTTATTTAACTACTAGCAGACCCAATATTATGTTTAGTGTATGCTTATGTACTAGATTTCAATCTAATCCTAAGGATTCTCACTTACATGCTGTAAAAAGAACTTTTAGATATTTAAATGGAACTAGAACCTTAGGACTTTGGTATCCCAAAAGCACACATGTTAATTTAATTATTTATTCGGATGCCGATTGGGCCAGATGTTCTGTTGATCGTAAAAGCATAAGCGAAAATTATCACTTTCTAGGCTTTGCACTTGTGTCTTGGTCTAGCAAGAAACAAAATTCCGTTACACTATCCACCGTCGAGGCAGAATACATTTCAGCCACAAGTTGTTGTACACAAACACTTTGGATGAAATAAACTCTTTGTGGTTATCACTTACTTTATGATCATGTGCCAATTTTGTGTGATAACACTAGCACTATTAATTCGTCTAAAAATCCCATCTTTCATTCGCGAACTAAGCACATTGAAATTCGTCACCACTTTCCTCGTGATCATGTACAAAAGAGAGATATAGCATTAGAATTGATCAAAATCGAAGACCAACTACCCGATATTTTCACTAAACCTCTTGCGTATGATCGATTTTCTTATATTAGAAGAGGTTTAGATATTATTGATGAGTATGACATAAATGGATAAAAAAAAAGAGATACCGAACGAGTCCAACGGACTGTCCGGTAGAATAGTTTGTTTCCAGTCAAATTTGACTAAAACTCCACTTAGGTTTAGTTCATTAGCGCATTTTCAATAAAATTTGACTAAAATTTCATCTGCATTTTGTTCATTGGCTGGCTTCAACTCGCATTTTCGAAAATTTCACATGGATTTAGTTCTTTGGCGCGTTCCCAATGAAATTTGACTAAAATTTCGTCTGTATTTTGTTCATTAATGTGCTTCAAATCAAATATGACTATAATTTCATCTGAGATTTGTTAAATGACACGTTTTAAATCAAATTTAAGTAAAATTTCATTTGAATTTTTTTCGTTGATGTGCTTCCAATCAAATTTGATAAAATTCACATAAGTTTAGTTGATTGGAGCTTTTCCAATCAAATTTGACTAAAATTTCAAATGAATTTTGTTCATTGGCGTGTTACGAATCAACTTTCAGAAAAATTTCGCCTGAGTTTGGTTCATTGGCGGGTTTCCAATCAAATTTGACAAAAAATTTATCTGTCATTTGTTCATCGACTAGTTTTCGTACAAATTTGACTAAAATTTCTCATGGATTTAGTTCATTGGCACGTTTGTAATCAAACTTGACTAATTTTTCAGTTGAGTTTTATCATTGGCGCTTTTGTAATAAATTTTTTTCTAAAATTTCACATGGATTTAGTTCTTTTGGACGTTTCCAATTAAATTTGACTAAAATTTTGTCTAAATTTTGTTCATTAGCGCCCTTCTAATCAAATATGACTGCAATTTCATCTGAGGTTTGTAAAATGTTTCGTTTTAAATCAAATTTGAGTAAAGTTTCATCCAAATTTTGTTCATTGGCGCGCTTCCAATCAAATTTGATAAAAATTTCTCGTGGGATTAGTTCATTCGCGCATTTCCCATCAAATTTGACTAAAATTTCACTTGGTTTTGCTCATTGGCGTGTTTCTAATCAAATTTGATTAAAATTTCATAGGAGTTTGGTTCATTGGCGCGTTTCCAATCAAATTTGACAAAAAATTCATATGCGTTTTGTTCATCAATGGATTTCCAATTAAATTTGACTAAAATTTTTCATGGGTTTAGTTCATTAGCGCGTTTCCAATTGAATTTGACTCAAATTTAAATTTGATTTTTTATTAGCGGGTTTCCAGTCAAATTTGACTAAAATTCCACTTAGGCTTTATTCATTGGCATGTTTTCAATAAAATTTGACTAAACTTTCATCTGCGTTTTGTTCATCGGTGGGTTTCCACTCAACTTTGACTAAAATTTCATTGGCGTGTTTGTAATCAAATTTGACTAAATTTTCAGTTGAGTTTTACCATTGGTTCGTTTCCAATAGAATTTTACTAAATTTTCACATGGGTTTAGTTCGTTGGCACGTTTCCAATCAAATTTGACTAATATTTCGTCTAATTTTGCTCATTAGCGTGCTTCAAATAAAATATGACTACAATTTCATCTGAGTTTTTTTAAATGGCGTGTTTTAAATCAAATTTGAGTAAAATTTCATCTGAATTTTGTTCATTGGTGCGCTTTCAATCAAATTTCACTAAAATTCCGCATGGGTTTAGTTCATTGGCACGTTTCAATCAAATTTGACTAAAATTTCACTTGAATTTTGTTCATTGGCCTATTTCTAACCGAATTTGACTAAAATTTCACTTGAATTTTGTTCATTGGCCTATTTCTAACCGAATTTGACTAAAATTTCACATGAGTTTGGGCCATTGGTGGGTTTCCAATCAAATTTGACAAAAATTTCATCTGTCTTCTATTCATCGGAGGGTTTCCATACAAATTTGGTTAAAATTTCTCATGAGTTTAGTTCATTAACAAGTTCCAATAAAATTTAACTAAAATTTCATTCGTGTTTCAATCATTGGCGTGTTTTTAAACAAACTTGACTAAAATTTCACTTGAATTTAGTTCATTAGCGTGTTTCTAATCAAATTTGACTAAATTTTATGTTTAGTTTTATCATTACCGTGTTTCCAATAGAGTTTTACTGAAATTTCACATGGGTTTAGTTCTTGGGCGCGTTTCCAATCAAATTTGACGTAAATTTTGTCTTAATTTTGTTCATTAGCACGCTTCAAATCAAATATGACTACAATTTCATCTGAATTTTGTCAAATGGCGCGTTTTAAATCAAATTTGAGTAAAATTTCATCCGAATTTTGTTCATTAGTGCGCTTCCAATCAAATTTGACTTAAATTTCACATGGGTTTAGTTCGTTGGCACGTTTCCAATCAAATTTGACTCAAATTTCACCTGGGTTTAGTTCATTGGCGTGTTTGTAATCAAATTTGACTAAATTTCACCTGAATTCGATTCCTTGGAGCATTTCTAATCAAATTTGACAAAAATTTCATTTACGTTTTATTCCTCGACAGGTTTCCAATCATATTTGACTAAAATTTCTCATGAGTTTCGTTCATTGGCACGTTTTAATCAAATTTGACTCAAATTTAAATTTGATTTTGTTCATTAGTGGGTTTTCAGTCAAATTTGACTAAAATTCAACTTATGTTTAGTTCATCGGCGTGTTTGCAATCAAATTTGACTAAAATTTCATCTGCGTTTTGTTCATCAGTGGGTTTCCATTCAAATTTGACAAAAATTTCACATGGGTTTAGTTCATTGGCGTGTTTGTAATCAAATTTGACTAAATTTTCAGTTGAGTTTTATCATTAGCCCGTTTTCAATCAAATTTAACTAAAATTTCACATGAATTTTGTTTATTGGCGTGTTTCCAATCAAATTTGACTAAAATTTCAACCGGTTTAGTTCATTGGCATGTTTCTAATCAAATTTGATTAAAATTTCACCTGAATTTGGTTCATTGGCGCGTTTCCAATGAAATTTGCAAAAATTTCATCTGCGTTTTGTTTATCGACGGATTTTCAATCAAATTTGGCCAAAATTTCTCTTTGGTTTAGTTCATTGGTGCGTTTCCAATCAAATTTGACTCAAATTTAATCTGAATTTTGTTCATCGGCGTATTTCTAAACAAATTTTACTAAAAGTTCACATGAGTTTGGGTCATTTTCGGGTTTCCAATTAAATTTGACAAAAATTTCATCTGCGTTTTGTTCATCGGCTGGTTTCCACTCAAATTTGACTAAAGTTTTATCAAGGTTTAGTTCATTGACGTATTTGTAATCAAATTTGACTAAATTTTTGGTTGAGTTTTATCATTGGTACGTTTCCAATAGAATTTTACTAAAATCTCACACGGGTTTAGTTCTTTGGCGATTTTTCAATCAAATTTGATTAAAATTTCGTCTGGATTTTGTTCATTGACGTGCTTCAAATCAAATATGACTACAATTTAATTTGAGTTTTGTTAAGTGACGTGTTTTAAATCAAATTGAAGTAAATTTTCATTTGGATTTTGTTTATTGGTGTGCTTCCAATCAAATTTGACTAAAATTTCACATAGGGTTAGTTCATTGGAGAATTTTCATTAAAATTTGACTAAAATTTCACATGGATTTTGTTCATTGGCGTGTTTCGAATCAATTTTGACTAGAATTTCACATGAGTTTGGTTCATTGGCGGGTTTCCAATCAAATTTGACAAAAATTTTATCTGTCTTTTGTTCATTGACTAGTTTTCGAACAAATTTGACTAAAATTTCACATGGGTTTAGTTCATTGGCACGTTTCCAATAAAATTTGACTAAAATTTCATCGGCATTTCATTCATTGGCGTGTTTCCAAATAAATTTGACTAAAATTTCATCTCGATTTAGTTCATTGGCGTGTTTCTAATCAAATTTGACTAAATTTTCAGTTGAATTTTATAATTGGCGCGTTTGCCATAAAATTTTTCTAAAATTTCACATGGATTTAGTTCTTTGGCACGTTACTAATCAAATTTGACAAAAATTTCATCTAGATTTTTTTTCATTGGTGCCCTTCTAATTGAATATGACTAAAATTTCATCTGAGGTTTGATAAATGGAGCATTTTAAATCAAATTTGAGTAAAATTTCATCTAGATTTTGTTCATTGATGCGCTTCCTATCAAATTTGGCTAAAATTTCACATGGGATTAGTTCATTGGCGCGCTTCCAATCAAATTTGACTAAAATTTAACTTGGTTTTGTTCATTGGCGTGTTTCTAATCAAATTTGATTAAAATTTCACTTGAGTTTGGTTCATTGGCCTGTTTCCAATCAAATTTGACAAAAATTACTCATAGGTTTAATTCATTGGCACATTTCAAATTGAATTTGACTCCAATTTCAATTTGATTTTTTTATTAGGGGGTTTCTAGTCAAATTTGACTAAAATTCCGCTTAGGTTTAGTTCATTGGCGCATTTTCAATTAAATTTGACTAAAATGTCATCTTCATTTTGTTCATCAGCAGGTTTCCACTCAAATTCGACTAAAATTTCATCTGGGTTTAGTTCATTGGCAATGTTTGTAATCAAATTTGACTAAATTTTTAGTAGAGTCTTATCATTGGCTCGTTTCCAATAGAATTTTACTAGAATTTCACACCGGTTTAGTTCTTTGGTACGTTTCCAATCAAATCTAACTAAAATTTCATCTGAATTTTGTTCATTAGCGCGCTTCAAATCAAATATTACTACAATTGTGTCTTGTTAAATGGCACGTTTTAAATGTAATTTGAGTAAAATTTCATCTGAATTTTGTTCATTGGTGCGCTTTCAATCAAATTTAACTAAAATTTCACTTGAGTTTAGTTCATTGGTGCATTTCCAATCAAATTTGACTAAAACTTCACCTGAATTTTGTTCATTGTCATATTTCTAATCAAATTTGACTAAAATTTCACCTGAGTTTTGGTCATTGGCAGGTTTCCAATCAAATTTGACAAAAGTTTCAACTGTCTTTTCTTCGTCTACAGGTTTTCAAACAAATTTGACTAAAATTTCTCATGGGTTTAGTTAATTGGCACATTTCAAATAAAATTTGACTAAAATTTCATCTGCGTTTCATTCACTGGCCTGTTTCCAAACAAATTTGACTAAAATTTCCCTAGGATTTAGTTCATTGGCATGTTTCTAAACAAATTTGACTAAATTTTGAGTTGAGTTTTAACATTGGCATGTTTCCAATAGAATTTTACAAGAATTTCACATGGTTTTAGTTCTTTGGCGCCTTTCCAATCAAATTTGACAAAAAATTGGTCTGAATCTTGTTCATTGGCACGCTTCAAATCTAATATGACTACAATTTTATCCGAGTTTTGTTAAATGGCGTGTTTTAAATCAAGTTTGAGTAAAATTTCATCCGAATTTTGTTCATTGGTGCGCTTCCAATCAAATTAGACAAAAATTTCACATGGGTTTAGTTCATTGGCACGTTTCCAATCAAATTTGACTAAAATTTCACTTGAGTTTTGTTCATTGACATGTTTCTAATCAAATT
>NC_036255.1:4316181-4425810 GCF_002742605.1 Olea europaea var. sylvestris | reverse complement strand
TGTTCGATGGCGCCCTTCTAATAAAATATGACTACAATTTCATCCGAGTTTTGTTAAATGGTGCATTTTCAATCAAATTTGAGTAAAATTTCATCTGAATTTTGTTCATTGGTGCACTTCCAATCAAATTTGACTAAAATTTACATGGGTTTAGTTCATTGGCGCGTTTCCAATCAAATTTGACTAAAATTTCACCTGGTATTGTTCATTGGCGTGTTTCTAATCAAACTTGATTAAAATTTCACCTGAGTTTGGTTCATTGACGTGTTTCCAATCAAGTTAGACAAAAATTTTATCTGCGTTTTGTTCATCGACAGATTTTCAATCAAATTTAACTAAAATTTCTCACAGGCTTAGTTCATTGGCGCGTTTCCAAACAAATTTGACTCAAATTTAAATTTGATTAGCGGGGTTTCCCCGTCAAATTTGAATAAAGTTTCGCTTATGTTTAGTGCATTGGGGACATTTTCAATAAAATTTGACTAAACATTTATCTGCGTCATGTTCATCGGCGGGTTTCCACTCAAATTTGACTAAAATTTCGTCTAGGTTTAGTTCGTTGGCGTGTTTGTAATCAAATTTGGCTAAATTTTCAGTTGAGTTTTATCATTGGCTCGTTTCCAATAGAATTTTACGAAAATTTTATATGGGTTTAGTTCTTTGGCGCGTTTCCAATCAAATTTTACTAAAATTTTGTCTGAATTTTGTTCATTAGCTCGCTTCAAATCTAATGAGTTCGATTTATTGGCGGGCTTCCAATCAAGTTTGACAAAAAAATCATCTGTCTTTTGTTCATCAACGGGTTTCCAAACAAATTTGACTAAAATTTCATCAGCATTTTATTCATCGGCGTGTTTTCAAACAAATTTGGCTGAAATTTCACCTAGGTTTAGTCATTGGCCATTTTTTAATCAAATTTGACTAAATTTTGAGCTGAATTTTATCAATGGCGCGTTTCCAATATAATTTTACTAAAATTTCACATAGATTTAGTTCTTTGGCATGTTTCCAATCAAATTTCACTATAATTTCGTCTAAATTTTGTTCATTGGCCCGCTTCAAATCAAACTCGACTACAATTTCATCTGAGTTTTATTAAATGGCGCGTTTTAAAACAAATTTGAGAAAAATTTCATCTGAATTTTGTTCATTGGTGCGCCTTCAGTTAAATTTTACTACAATTTCATATGGGTTTAGTTCATTGGCGCATTTCCAATTAATTTGACTAAAATTTCACCTGGGTTTAGTTCATTGACGCGTTTACAATCAAATTCAACAAATATTTCACCTGGTTTTATTCATTGGCGTGTTTCTCATCAAATTTGGTTAAAAATTCAACTAAGTTTGGTTCATTGGGGCGTTTCTAATCAAATCTATCAAAAATTTCATCCGCGTTTTGTTCTTCGACGAATTTCCATTCAAATTTGACTACATTTTTTTATTCATTTAATTCATTGACACGTTTATAATCAAATTTGACTCAAATTTAAATTTGATTTCGTTCATTTTCGGGTTTCCAGTCAAATTTGATAAAAATTCCGCTTAGGTTTAGTTCATTAGCTTGTTTCAATGAAATTTGACTAAAATTTCATCTGCGTTTTGTTCGTTGATGGGTTTTTCAATCAAATTTCATTTGGGTTTAGTTCTTTGGTGTGTTTGTAATCAAATTTGACAAAATTTTCAGTTGTGTTTTATCATTGGTGCATTTCCAATAGAATTTTACTAAAATTTCACATGGGTTTAGTTTTTTGGCGCGTTTCCAATCAAATTTGACTAAAATTTCATCTGAATTTTGTTTTTCATTGGCGCGCTTCAAATCAATTATGACGACAATTTCATCAGAGTTTTGTTAAATGGCGCTTTCAATCAAATTTGAGTAAAATTTCATCTGAATTTTGTTTTTCATTGGCGCGCTTCAAATCAATTATGACGACAATTTCATCAGAGTTTTGTTAAATGGCGCTTTCAATCAAATTTGAGTAAAATTTCATCTGAATATTGTTCATTGGTGCGCTTCCAATCAAATTTGACTAAAATTTCACATGGGTTTAGTATATTGGCGCGTTTTCAATCAAATTTGGCTAATATTTCACCTGGTTTTGTTAATTGGCATGTTTCTAATCAAATTTGATTAAAATTTCACCTGAGTCTGGTTCATTGGCACGTTTCCAATCATGTTTGACTAAAATTTCATTTGTGTTTTGTTCTTCGGCGGGTTTCCAATCAAATTTGACTAAAATTTCTCATGGATTTAGTTCATTGGTCTGTTTCCAATCAAATTTGACTCAAATTTAAATTTGATTTTGTTCATTAGCTGGTTTCCTATCAAATTTGACTAAAATTCTGCTTAGATTTAGTTCATTGGCGTGTTTCTTAACAAATTTGACTAAATTTTGATTTAAGTTTTGTCATCGGTACATTTCCGATAGAATTTTACTAAAACTTCACATGGGTTTAGTTCCTTCGCATGTTTCCAATCAAATTTGACTAAAATTTCCTCTGAATTTTTTTCATTGGGACTCAAATAAAATATTACTATAATTTCAATTTAGCTTTGTTAAATGACGCGTTTTCAATCAAATTTAAGTAAAATTTCATTTGAATTTTGTTCATTGGTGCACGTCCAATCAAATTTAACTAAAATTTCACATGGGTTTAGTTCATTGGTACATTTCCAGTCAAATTTAACTAAAATTTCACCTGGTTTTGTTCATTAGCGTGTTTCTAACTAAATTTGATTAAAATTTCACCTGAGTTTGGTTTATTGGCGTATTTCCAATCAAATTTGACAAAAATTTCATCTGTGTTTTGTTCATCGACGGATTTCCAATTAAATTTGACTATAATATCTCATAGGTTTAGTTCATTGGCATGTTTCCTATCTAATTTGACTCAAATTTAAATTTGATTTTTTTCATTAGCTGCTTTCCAATCAAATTTGATTAAAATTTTGCTTAGATTTAGTTCATTGGCATGTTTTCAATAAAATTTGACTAAAATTTCATCTGCGTTTTGTGCATCGACGGATTTTCACTCAAATTTGACTAAAATTTCATCTGAGTTTAGTTCATTCGCATGTTTGTAATCAAAATTGACTAAATTTTCAGATGAATTTTTATCATTGGCGTGTTTCCAATAGAATTTTACTAAAATCTCACATGGGTTTAGTTATTTAGCGCGTTTTCAATAAAATTTGACTAAAATTTCATCTACGTTTTGTTCATCAGCGGGTTTCCACTCAAATTTTACTAAAATTTCACATGGATTTAGTTTTTTGGCATGTTTGAAGTCAAATTTGACTATGATTTCATCTAAATTTTGTTCATTGGCCCGCTTCAAATCAAATATGACTACAATTTCATCTGAGTTTTATTAAATGGGGCATTTTAAAACAAATTTGAGAAAAATTTCATCTGAATTTTGTTCATTGGGGCGTTTCCAATTAAATTTTACTACAATTTGACTTGGGTTTAGTTCATTGGCACATTTCTAATCAAATTTGACTAAAATTTGACTTGGATTTTGTTCATTGGCACGTTTCCAATCAAATTTGACAAAAATTTCACCTGGTTTTGTTCATTGGCATGTTTCTCATCAAATTTAATTAAAATTTCAACTGAGTTTGGTTCATTGGGGCGTTTCCAATCAAATTTAACAAAAATCTCATCTGCGTTTTGTTTGTCGGCTAGTTTCCAATCAAGTTTGACTAAAATTTCTCATGGGTTTAGTTCATTGGCACGTTTCCAATCAAATTTGATTCAAATTTAAATTTTATCTTGTTCATTAGCGGGTGTCCAATCAAATTTGACTAAAATTTCACTTTGATTTAGCTCATTGACTCATTTTCAATCAAATTTGACTAAAATTTCATCCGTGTATTGTTCATCGGGGGGTTTCCAATCGAATTTGACAAAAGTTTAACCTGGGCTTAGTTCATTGGCATGTTTGTAATAAAACTTGACTAAATTTTCAGTTGAGTTTTGTCAATAGCGCATTTCCAATAGAATTTTACTAAAATTTCTCATGGGTTTAGTTCTTTGACACGTTTCCAATCAAATTTGACAAATATTTCATCTGGATTTGGTTCATTGGTGCGCTTCAAATCAAATATGACTACAATTTCATCTGAGTTTTGTGAAATGGTGCGTTTTCAATCAAATTTGAGTAAAATCTCATCTGAGTTTTGTTTATTGGTGTGCTTACAATCAAGTTTGACTAAAATTTCACATGGGTTTAGTTCATTGTACATTTCCAATCAAATTTGGCTAAAATTTTACCTGAATTTTGTTTATTGGCATGTTTTTAATCAAATTTGACCAAAATTTCACTTGAGTTTGGTTCATTGGTGCATTTCCAGTTATATTTGACAAAAATTTCATTTATGTCTTGTTCATCGACGGGTTTCCAATTAAATTAGACTAAAATTTCTCATAGGTTCAGTTCATTGGCGCATTTACAATCAAATTTGACTCAAATTTAAATTTGATTTTGTTCATTAGCGGGTTTTCAGTCAAATTTGAATAAAATTCCACTTTGGTTTAGTTCATTGGCGTGTTTCTAATCAAATTTGACTAAATTTTGAGTTGAACTTTTTCATTGGTCCTTTTCCAATAGAATTTTACTAAAATATCACATGGATATAGTTCTTTGGACCATTTCCAATCAAATTTAACTAAAATTTTGTTTGAGTTTTGTTCATTGGCGCGCTTCAAATCAAATTTGACTACAATTTCATTTGAGTTTTTTTAAATGGCGCATTTTCAATCAAATTTGAGTAAAATTTCACTTGAACTTTGTTTATTGGGGCGCTTCCAATCAAATTTGACAAAAAAATCACATGAGTTTAGTTTATTGGAGCATTCCCAATTAAATTTGTCTAAAATCTCACTTGGATATTGTTCGTCGGATTTTTTTTATTATCAAATTTGACCAAAATTTCTCCTAAGTTTGGTTGATTGGTGCGTTTCCAATCAAATTTGACTAAAATTTCTCATGGACTCAGTTCATTGGCACGTTTCCACTCAAATTTAAATTTAATTTTATTCGTTAGCGGGTTTCCAGTCAAATTTAACAAAAATCCCACTTAGGTTTAGTTCATTGGCTTATTTCTAATCAAATTTGACTAAATTTTGAGTTGAGTTTTTTCATTAGCTCGTTTCCAATAGAATTTTATTAAACTTTCACAAGGTTTAGTTCTTTGACACGTTTTTAGTCAAATTTGACTAATATTTCGTCTGGATTTAGTTCATTGGCGCGCTTCAAATCAAATATGATTACAATTTCATCTGAGTTTTGTGAAACGGCACATTTCCAATCAAATTTGAGTAAAATTTTATCTGAATTTTGTTCATTGATGCGCTTCCAGTCAAATTTGACTAAAATTTCATATGGGTTTAGTTCATTGGCGCGTTTCCAATCAAATTTGACTAAAATTTCACCTGAGTTCTGTTCATTGGTGTGTTTCTAATCAAATTTGACTAAAATTTCACCTGATTTTGGTTCATTATTAGGGTTTCAATCAAATTTGACAAAAATTTCATCTGCGTTTTGTTCGTCGATAGGTTTTCAATCAAATTTGACTAAAATTTCACCTGATTTTGGTTCATTATTAGGGTTTCAATCAAATTTGACAAAAATTTCATCTGCGTTTTGTTCGTCGATAGGTTTTCAATCAAATTTGACTAAAATTTTCCATGAGTTTAGTTCATCAGTACGTTTCCAGTCAAATTCGACTCAAATTTAAATTTGATTTTGTTCATTAGTGGGTTTTCAATCAATCAAATTTGTCTAAAATTCCGCTTAGGTTTAGTTCATTGGCACGTTTTCAATCAAATTTGACTACCATTTCATCTGTGTTATGTTAATCGGCTGATTTTCAATCAAATTTGACTAAAAGTTCACCTGAATTTAGTTCATTAGAGTGTTTGTAATCAAATTTGACTAAATTTTCAGTTGAGTTTTATCATTAGCGCGTTTCCAATAAAATCTAACTAAAATTTCACATGGGTTTCGTTCATTTGGCGCGTTTCCAATCAAATTTGACTAAATTTTCAGTTGAGTTTTATCATTAGCGCGTTTCCAATAAAATCTAACTAAAATTTCACATGGGTTTCGTTCATTTGGCGCGTTTCCAATCAAATTTGACTAAAATTTCACCTAGTTTTGTTCATTGGTGAGTTTCTAATCAAATTTGATTAAAATTTCGCCTGAGTTTGGTTCATTGGAGCGTTTCCAATCAAATTTACAATAATTTCATCCGCGCTTTGTTCATTGACGGATTTCCAATCAAATTTAACTAAAATTTCTCATGGATTTAGTTAATTGGCACGTTTCCAATCAAATTTGACTAACATTCCGCTTAGGTTTAGTTCATTAGCGTGTTTTCGATAAAATTTGACTAAAATTCATCTGCGTTTTGTTCATCGACGGGTTTCCACTCAAATTTGACTAAAATTTCATCTGTGTTTAGTTCATTGACATGTTTGTAATCAAATTTGACCAAACTTTCAGTTGAATTTTATTATTGGCACATTTCCAATAGAATTTGACTAAAATTTCACATGGATTTAGTTCTTTGGCTCGTTTCCAATCAAATTTGACTAAAATTTCGACTGGATTTTGTTCATTGGCACGCTTCAAATCAAATATGATTGCAATTTCATCTAAGTTTTGTCAAATGGCACGTTTTAAATCAAATTTGAGTAAAATTTCATCTAAATTTTATTTATTGGTGCGCTTTCAATCAAATTTGACTAAAAGTTTTAGTTCATTGGCGTGTTTCCAATCAAATTTGACTAAAATTTCATCTGAATTTTTTCATTAGCGTGTTTCTAATCAAATTTGATTAAAATTTCACTTGAGTTAGCACATTGGTAGGTTTCCAATCAATTTTGATATAAATTTCATCTGTCTTTTGTTCATCGACGGGTTTTCGAACAAATTTTACTAAAATTTCTCATGGGTTCAGTTCATTGGCACATTTTCAATAATATTTGACTAAAATTTCATCAGCATTTTATTCATCGGCGTGTTTCCAAACAAATTTGACTAAAATTTCACTTGGATTTAGCTCATTGGCCAGTTTCTAATCAAATTTGACTAAATTTTCATCTGAGTTTTATCATTGGCATGTTTCCAATAAAATTTTTCTAAAATTTCACATGGCTTTAGTTCTTTGGCGCCTTTCCAATCAAATTTGACTGAAAGTGCATCTGAGTTTTGTTCAATGGCGCCCTTCTAATAAAATATGACTACAATTTCATCCGAGTTTTGTTAAATGGCGTGTTTTAAATCAACTTTGAGTAAAATTTCATCTGAATTTTGTTCATTGGTGAGCTTCCAATCAAATTTGATTAAAATTTACATGGGTTTAGTTTATTGGTATGTTTCCAATGAAATTTGACTAAAATTCCACTTAAGTTTGATTCATTGGATCGTTTCCAATCAAATTTGATTAAAATTTACATGGGTTTAGTTTATTGGTATGTTTCCAATGAAATTTGACTAAAATTCCACTTAAGTTTGATTCATTGGATCGTTTCCAATCAAATTTGACTAGAATTTCACTTGGGTTTTGTTCATTGGCGTGTTTCCAATCAAATTTAACTAAAATTTCACCTGAGTTTAGTTCATTGGAACATTTCCAATCAAATTTGACTAAATTTTCATCTGGATTTTGTTCATTTGTGCGATTCCAATCGTATTTAACTAAAATCTCACTTTAATTTGATTTAATAGCGTGTTTCCAATCAAATTTGACTAAAATTTCACCTGAGTTTTGTTCATTGGCGTGCTTCAAATCAAATTTGACTTCAATTTCATTTGAGTTTTGTTAAATGACATTTTTTCAATCAAAATTTAGTAAAATTTCAACTGGATTTTGATCATTGGTGCTCTTCCAATCAAATTTGACTAAAATTTTACTTGGGATTAGTTCATTGGCACATATCCAGTCAATTTTGACTAAAATTTCACCTGAATTTTGTTGTTTGGCGTATTTCCAATCAAATTTGACTAAAATTTCACCTGAATTTTGTTGTTTGGCGTATTTCCAATCAAATTTGACTAAAATCACACTTGAGAGTATGGTTCAATGACGCATGTCCAATCAAATTTGACTAAAATTTCTTCAGGATTTTGTTTATTGCTGCATTTCCAATCGAATTTGACTAAATTTTGCATGGGTTTTGTTCATTGGCACGTTTTCGATCAAATTTGACTAGAATTTCACTTGAGTTTGATTCATTGGCGCGTTTCCAATCGAATTTGAGTAAAATTTCACCTGAATTTTGTTCATTGGTGTGTTCCCAATCAAATTTGACTAAATTTCACTTGAGTTTGGTTCATTGGTGCATTTCAAATCAAATTGGACCAAAATCTCGTCTGAATTTTGTTGATTGTTGCGCTTCAAATCAAATATGGCAACAATTTCATTTGAGTATTGTTAAATGACGCGCGTTTTCAAACAATTTTGAGTAAAATTTCATCTGAATTTTGTTCATTGGTGCGTATCCAATCAAACTTGACAAAATATCACCCGAGCTTCGTTTATTTGCATGTTTCCAATCAAATTTGACTAGAATTTCACCTGAGTTTGATTCATTGGCGCGTTTCTAATGAAACTTGACTAAAATTTCACTTGAGTTTGGTTCATTTGCATCTTTCCAATCAAATTTCATTAAAATTTCACTTGAATATGGTTCATTGATGTGTTTCCAATCAAATTTGACTAAAATTTCTTCTGAATTTTGTTCATTATTGCGTTTCCAATCTAATTTGACTAAAATTTCACATGAGTTTAGTTCATTGGCGAGTTTCCAATCAAATTTAGGTAAAATTTCACCTGGATTTTTTTCATTGGCATGTTTCCAATCAAATTTGACTAAAATTTCACTTGAGTTTGGTTCATTGGCGTGTTTCCAATCGAATTTGACTAAACTTTCATCTGATTTTGTTCATTGTCGCGCTTCAAATCAGATATGACTACAATCTCATCCGAGTTTGGTTAAATGGCACCTTTTCAATGAAATTTGAGTAAAATTTCATCTGCATTTTGATCAGTGGTGCTCTTCCAATCAAATTTGACTAAATTTTCACCTGGGTTTAGTTAATTGGCACGTTTCCAGTCAAATTTGACTAAAATTTTACCTGAATTTTGTTGTTTGGCGCATTTTCGATCAAATTTAACCGAAATTTCACTTGAGTATGGTTAATTGACGCGTTTCCAATCAAATTTGACTAAAATTTTACCTGAATTTTGTTGTTTGGCGCATTTTCGATCAAATTTAACCGAAATTTCACTTGAGTATGGTTAATTGACGCGTTTCCAATCAAATTTAACTAAAATTTCTTCTAAATTTTGTTCATTGTTGCGTTTCCGATCAAATTTAACTAAAATTTCACATGGGTTTAGTTAATTAGCATATTTCCAATCAAATTTGACTAAAATTTTACTTGAGTTTGATTCATTGGCACGTTTTTAATAATTTTGACTAAGATATCACCTGGATTTTGTTCATTGGCGTGTTTCCAATCAAATTTGACTAAAATTTCACTTGAGTTTGGTTCATTGGTGCATTTTCAATCAAATTTGACTAAAATTTTGTCTGAATTTTGTTCATTGGTGCTCTAACGATCAAATTTGACAAAAATTTCACTTGACTTTTAATTATGGGTGCGTTTCCAATCAAATTTGAATAAAATTTCACCTGAATTTTGTTCATTGGCGTGTTTCCAATCAAATTTGGCTGAAATTTCAATTGAGTCTCATTCGTTGGCGTGTTTCTAATCAAATTTGACCAAAATTTTGACTGTATTTTGTTTACTGTCGTGCTTCAAATCAAATATGACTACAATTTCATTTGAGTTTGGATAAGTGGCGCATTTTCAATCAAATTTGAGTGAAATTTGATTTGAATTTTGTTCATTAGCACGTTTCCAATCAAATTTGACTAAAATTTTGCCTGGATTTTGTTCATTGGTGTGTTTCCAATCAAATTTGACTAATATTTCACTAGAGTTTAGTTCATTGGTGCGTTCCGAATAAAATCTAACTAAAATTTCGTCTGGATTTTATTCATTATCGCGCTTCATAAACATGACTACAATTTCATCTGAGTTTTGTTAAATGGCACGTTTTCAATCAACTTTGAGTAAAATTTCATCTGAATTTTGTTCATTGGTGCTCTTCCAATCAAATTTGACTAAAATTTCACTTGGGCTTAGTTCATAGGCACGTTTCCAGTCAAATTTGACTAAAATTTCACCTAAATTTTCTTGTTTGGCACGTTTCCAATCAAATTTGACTAAAATCTCACTTGAGTATGGTTCAATGATGCGTTACCAATCAATTTTGACTAAAATTTCACATGGGTTTTGTTCATTGGTGCGTTTTCAATCAAATTTGACTAGAATTTCACTTGAGTTTAATTCTCTGCTGCATTTCCAATCAAATTTGACTGAAATTTCACTGGGATTTTGTTCATTGGCCTGTTTCCAATCAAATTTGACTAAAATTTCACTTGAGTTTCATTCATTAGCGCGTTTTCAATCAGATTTGACTAAAATTTCGCCTGAGTTGTGTTCATTGGTTTGTTTCCAATCAAATTTGACTGATATTTCAATTGAGTTTATTTCATTGTCGCGTTTCGAATAAAATTTAACTAAAATTTCGTCTGAATTTTGTTTATTATCACGCTTCAAATCAAACATGACTACAATTTCATCTGAGTTTGGTTAAATGGCGCGTTTTCAATCAAATTTTAGTAAAATTTCGTCTGAATTTTGATCATTGGTGCTCTTCCAATCAAATATGACTAAAATTTCACTTGGGTTTTGTTCATTTGCGTGTTTCCAGTCAAATTTGACTAGAATTTCACTTGAACTTTGTTATTTGACGCATTTCCAATCAAATTTGACTAAGATTTCACTTGAGTATGGTTCAATTACGCATTTCCAATCAAATTTAACTAAAATTTCTTCTAGATTTTGTTCATTGCTGTGTTTCCAATTAACTTTGACTAAAATTTCACATGAATTTTGTTCATTGGTGCGTTTCCAATTAAATTTGAGTAGAATTTCACTTGAGTTTGATTCATTGTTGCGTTTCCAATCAAATTTGACTAAATTTTCACATGAGTTTTGTTCATTGGCCTGTTTCCAATCAAATTTGACTAAAATTTCACTTGAGTTTCATTCATTGGTGCATTTCCAATCAAATCTGACAAAAATTCTGTCTGCATTTTGTTCACTGTCGCGCTTCAAATCAATTATGGCTACAATTTCATCCGAGTTTGATTAAATAGCCCATTTTCAATTAAATTTAAGTAAAATTTCATTTGGATTTTGTTCATTGTCATGCTTCAAATCAAATATGACTAAAATTTTGTCTGGATTTTTTCATTGTCGCATTTCAAATCAAATATGACTACATTTTCATCTGAGTTTTGTTAAATGGAGTGTTTCCAATCAAATTTGAGTAAAATTTCATCTGGATTTTGTTCATTGGTGCGTATCTAATCAAATTTGACAAAAATTTCACATGGGCTTTGTTTATTGGCGTGTTTCCAATCAAATTTGACTAGAATTTCACCTGAATTTGATTTATTGACACGCTTCCAATCAAACTTGGCTAAAATTTCATCTGAGTTTGATTCATTCGCGTGTTTCCAATCAAAATTCACTAAAATTTCACTTGAGTATGGTTTATTAATGTGTTTCCAATCAAATTGACTAAAATTTCTTCTGAATTTTGTTCATTGTTGCATTTCCAATCTAATTTGACTAAAATTTCACATGGGTTTAGTCCAATGGGGCGTTTCCAATCTAATTTGACTAAAATTTTACATAGGCTTAGTTCATCGACGCATTTCCAGTCAAATTTGGGATAAATTTCACTTGTGTTTTGTTCATTGGCGTGTTTCCGATCAAATTTGACTAAAATTTCACTTGAGTTTGGTTCATTGGCGCATTTCCAATCAAATTTGACTAAAATTACGTCTGATTTTGCTCATTGTCACGCTTCAAATCAAATTTGACTACAATTTAATCCGAGTTTGGTTAAATGGCGCATTTTCAATCAAATTTGAGTAAAATCTCATTTGAATTTTGATTATTGGAGCTCTTCGAATCAAATTTGACTAAAATTTCACTTGGATTTAGTTCATTGGCACTTTTCCAGTTAAATTTGACTAAATTTCACCGGAATTTTGTTGTTTGGCGCATTTTCGATCGAATTTGACTGAAATTTCACTTGAGTATGGTTCATTGACACGTTTCCAATCACATTTGACTAAAATTGCTTTTGAATTTTGTTCATTGTTACGTTTCCAATCAAAATTCACTAAAATTTCATATGAGTTTAGTTCATTGGCACGTTTCCAATCAAATTTGACTAAAATTTCACTTGAGTTTCATTTATTGGCGCGTTTCCAATCAAGTTAGACTAAAATTTCTTTTGGATTTTGTTCATTGTCGCGCTTCAAATCAAATATGGTTACAATTTCATTTGAGTTTGGTTAAATGGCAAATTTTCAATCTAATTTGAGTAAAATTTCAACCGAATTTTGGACATTGGAGCGCTTCCAATCAAATTTGACTAAAATTTCACATGAGTTTAGTTCATTGGCGCATTTCCAGTCAAATTTGACTAAAATTTTCCCTGAATTTTGTTGTTTGGCGCGTTTCCAATCAAATCTGACTAAAATTTCATCTAAATTTTGTTCATTGTCACATTTCCAATCAAAATTTGACTGAACTTTCACATGGGTTTGGTTCATTGATGCATTTCCAATCAAATATTACTAGAATTTCACTTGAGTTTGACTTATTCGCGCGTTACCAATCAAATTTGACTAAAATTTCACCTGGGTTTAGTTTATTGGCTCGTTTTCAGTCAAATTTGACTAAAATTTCACCTGAATTTTGTTGTTTGGCGCGTTTTCGATCAAATTTGACTGAAATTTCACTTGAGTATGGTTAATTGACGTGTTTCCAATCAAATTTGACTAAAATTTCACCTGAATTTTGTTGTTTGGCGCGTTTTCGATCAAATTTGACTGAAATTTCACTTGAGTATGGTTAATTGACGTGTTTCCAATCAAATTTGACTAAAATTTCTTTTGAATTTTGTTCATTGTTGCGTTTCTGATCAAATTTGACTAAAATTTCACACGAGGTTAGTTCATTAGCACATTTCCAATCAAATTGGACTAAAATTTCACTTGAGATTGATTCATTGGCGCGTTTCCAATCAAATTTGACTAAGATTTCACCTGAATTTTGTTCATTGGCGTGTTTCCAATCAAATTTGACTAAAATTTCACTTGAGTTTGGTTTATTGGTGCGTTTAAAATTAAATTTGACTAAAATTTCACTTGAGTTTTATTTATGGGTGCGTTTCCAATCAAATTTAAATAAAATTTCACTTGGATTTTGTTCATTGGTGTATTTCCAATCAAATTTTGTTGAAATTTCACTTAAGTTTCGTTCATTGGCGCGTTTCCAATCAAATTTGACCAAAATTTCGACTGTATTTTGTTTACTGTCGTGTTTCAAATCAAATATGGCTATAATTTCATTTGAGTTTGGTTAAATGGCACATTTTCAATCAAATTTGAGTGAAATTTGATCTGACTTTTGTTCATTGGCGCGTTTCCAGTCAAATTTGACTAAAATTCCACTTGAATTTGATTCAGTGGCTCATTTCCAATCAAATTTGACTAAAATTTTGCCTGGGTTTTGTTCATCGGCATGTTTCCAATCAAATTTTACTAATATTTCACTTAAGTTTAGTTCATTGGCGCGTTCCGAATAAAATTTAACTAAAATTTCATCTGGACTTTGGTCATTGTCTCGCTTCATAAACATGACTACAATTTCATCTGAGTTTGGTTAAATGACACATTTTCAATCAAATTTGAGTAAAATTTCATCTGAATTTTGTTCATTGGTGCTCTTCAAATCAAATTTGACTAAAATTTCACTTGGGTTTAGTTCATTGGCTCGTTTCCAGTAAAATTTGACTAAAATTTCACTTGAATTTTCTTGTTTGGCATGTTTCCAATCAAATTTGACTAAAATTATACTCGAGTATGGTTCAATGACGCATTTCCAATCAAATTTGACTAAAATTATACTCGAGTATGGTTCAATGACGCATTTCCAATCAAATTTGACTAAAATTTCTTCCAAAATTTGTTCGTTGCTACGTTTCCAATCAAATCTGACTATAATTTCACTCGAGTTTGATTCATTGCTATATTTCCAATCAAATTTTACTAAAATTTCACTTGAATTTTGTTCATTGGCATGTTTCCAATCAAATTTCACTAAAATTTCACTTGAGTTTCATTCATTGTCGTGTTTCGAATCAGATTTGACTAAAATTTCGCCTGACTTTTGTTCATTGGCTTGTTTCCAATCAAATTTGACTAATATTTCACTGAGTTTAGTTCATTGGCGCATTTCGAATAAAATTTAACTAGAATTTCATTTGGATTTTGTTTATTATCGCACTTCAAATCAAACATGACTACAATTTCATTCGAGTTTGGTTAAATGGCACATTTTTTATCAAATTTGAGTAAAATTTCATCTGGACTGTGATCATTCGTGCTCTTCCAATCAAATATGACATAAATTTCACTTGGGTTTAGTTCATTAGCGTGTTTTCAGTCAAATTTGACTAGAATTTCACCTCAATTTTGTTGTTTGGCTCGTTTCCAATCAAAATTGACTAAAATTTTACTTGAGTATGGTTCAATGACGCATTTCCAATCAAATTTCATGAAAATTTCACATGGGTTTTGTTCATTGGTGCGTTTCCAATAAAATTTGACTAGAATTTCACTTGAGTTTAATTCATTGCTGCATTTCCAATCAAATTTGACTGAAATTGCACTCGAATTTTGTTCATCTGTCTATTTCCAATCAAATTTGATTAAAATTTCACTTGAGTTTCATTCATTGGCGCGTTTCCAATCAGATTTGACTAAAATTTCGCTTGAGTTTTGTTCATTGGCTTGTTTCCAATCAAATTTGACTAATATTTCACTTGAGTTTAGTTCATTGGCGCGTTTTGAATAAAATTTAACTAAAATTTCATCTGAATTTTGTTTATTATCGCTCTTCAAATCAAACATGACTACAATTTCATCTGAGTTTGGTTAAATGGCACGTTTTCAATCAAATTTGAGCAAAATTTCCTCTAGATTTTGATCGTTGGTGCTCTTCCAATCAAATATGACTAAAATTTCACTTGTGTTTAGTTCATTAGCATGTTTTCAGTCAAATTTGACTAGAATTTCACCTGAATTATGTTGTTTAGTGCGTTTTCAATCAAATTTGACTAAAATTTCACTTGAGTATGGTTCAATGACGCATTTCCAATCAAATTTGACTAAAATTTCTTTTGAATTTTGTTCATTGCTGCATTTCTAATCAAATTTGATTAAAATTTCACATGAGTTTTGTTTATTGGTGCATTTCAAATCAAATTTGACTAGCATTTCACTTGAGTTTGATTCATTGCTGCGTTTCCAATCAAATTTGACTAAAATTTCACTTGAGTTTTGTTCATTGGCTTGTTTCCAGTCAAATTTAACTAAAATTTCACTTTAGTTTCATTCATTGGTGCGTTTCCAATCAAATTTGACAAAAAATTCGTTTGCATTTTTTCATTGTCGCGCTTCAAATCAATTATGGCTACAATTTCATATGAGTTTGGTTAAATAGCGCATTTTCAATTAAATTTGAGTAAAATTTCATCTGGATTTTGTTCATTGTCGCGCTTCAAATCAAATATGACTACAATTTCATCTGAATTTTGTTAAATTGCACGTTTTTAATCAAATTTGAGTAAAATTTCATCTGGATTTTGATCATTGGTGCCCTTCAATCCAATTTGACTAAAATTTCACATTGGTTTAGTTCATTGGTGATTTTCCAGTCAAATTTGATTAAAATTTCACCTGAATTTTATTGTGTGGCGTATTTTCGATCAAATTTGACTAAAATTTCACTTGAGTATGGTTCATTAACGCATTTCAAATCAAATTTGACTAAAATTTCTTCCGAATTTTGTTCATAGGTGCGCTTCAAATCAAATGTTACTGCAATTTCATCTGAGTTTTGTTAAATGGCGCGTTTCCAATCAAATTTGAGTAAAATTTCATCTGGATTTTTTTCATTGGTGCGTATCTAATCAAACTTGACAAAAATTTCACCTAGGCTTCATTTAGTGGCGTTTTTCCAATCAATTTTGACTAGAATTTCACCTGAATTTGATTCATTGGCGCGTTTCCAATAAAATTTGACTAAAATTTCACTTGAGTTTGGTTCATTCGCATGTTTCCAATCAAATTTCACTTGTGTAAGGTTCATTTACGTGTTTCCAATCAAATTTGAATAAAAATTTTTCTGGATTTTGTTCATTGTTGCCTTTCCAATCTAATTTGACCAAAATTTCGCACGGGTTTAGTTCAATGGTGCGTTTCCAATCTAATTTGACTAAAATTTTACATAGGCTTAGTTCATCGGCGCATTTCCAGTCAAATTTGGGAAAAATTGCACCTGGATTTTGTTCATTGACATGTTTTCAATCAAATTTGACTAAAATTTCACTTGAGTTTGGTTCATTGGCGTGTTTCCAATCAAATTTGACTAAATTTTCATCTGATTTTGCTCATTGTCACGCTTCAAATCAAATATGACTACAATTTAATCTGAGTTTGGTTAAATGGAGCGTTTTCAATCAAATTTGAGTAAAATTTCATCTGAATTTCGATCATTGGTGCTCTTCGAATCAAATTTAACTAAAATATCACTTAGGTTTATTTCATTGGCTCGTTTCCAGTCAAATTTGACTAAAATTTCACCTGAATTTTGTTGTTTGGCGTGTTTTCGATCGAATTTGACTGAAATTTCACTTAAGTATGGTTCATTGACGCATTTCTAATCACATTTAACTAAAATTTCTTTTGGATTTTGTTCATTATTACGTTTCCAATCAAATTTGACTAAAATTTCACATGGGTTTAGTTCATTGGCACATTTCCAATCAAATTTGACTAAAATTTTACTTGAGTTTGATTCAATGGCCCATTTCCAATAAATTTAAATAAAATTTCACCTGAATTTTGTTCATTGGCATGTTTCCAATCAAATTTGACTAAACTTTCACTTGAGTTTGGTTCATTGGCGCGTTTCCAATCAAATTTGACTTTTGGACTTTGTTCATTGGTGCGCTTACAATCAAATTTGACTAAAATTTCACTTGAGTTTGATTCATGGGCGCTTTTCCAATCAGATTTGAATAAAATTTCACCTGAATTTTGTTCATTGGCGTGTTTCCAATCAAATTTGTCCGAATTTCACTAGAGTTTGGTTCATTGGCTCGTTTCCAATCAAATTTGACGAAAATTTCGACTGGATTTTGTTCATTCTCGCGCTTCAAATCAAATATGACTATAATTTCATTTGAGTTTGATTAAATGACGCATTTTCAAACAAATTTGAGTAAAATCTCATTTGAATTTTGTTTATTGGCACGTTTCCAATCAAATTTGACTAAAATTCCACTTCAGTTTAATTCATTGGCGCGTTTCCAATAAAATTTCACTAGAATTTTGCCTGAGATTTATCCATTGGCATGTTTCCAATCAAATTTGACTAGAATTTTACTTGAGTTTGATTCATTGCTACGTTTCCAATCAAATTTGGCTAAAAGTTCACTTGAGTTTTGTTCATTGACCTGTTTCCAATCGAATTTGAGTAAAATTTTACCTGAATTTTGTTAATTAGCGTGTTTCCAATCAAATCTGACTACAATTTCATCTAAGTTTGGTTAAATGGCACATTTTCAATCCAATTTGAGTAAAATCTCATTCGAATTTTGGATATTGGTGCTCTTTCAATCAAAATTGACTAAAATTTCACTTGAGTTTAGTTCAATGGTGTGTTTCCAGTCAAATTTGACTAAAATTTCACCTGAATTTTGTTGTTTAGCGCGTTTCCAATCAAATTTGACTAAAATTTCAGTTGAGTATGATTCAATGACATGTTTCCAATCAAATTTGACTAAAATTTCATCTGAATTTTGTTCATTGTTGCATTTCGAATCAAAATTTGACTAAAATTTCACATGAATTTGGTTCATTGGCACGTTTCCAATCAAATATTACTAGAATTTCACTTAAGTTTGATTCATTAGCACGTTACCAATCAAATTTGACTAAAATTTCACCTGAGTTTAGTTTATTGGCGCGTTTCCAGTCAAATTTGACTAAAATTTCACCTGAATTTTGTTGTTTGGCGCATTTTCGATCAAATTTGACTAAAATTTCACTTGAGTGTGGTTAATTGACGCGTTTCCAATCAAATTTGACTAGAATTTCTTCTGAATTTTATTCATTGTTGCGTTTCCGATCAAATTTGACTAAAATTTCACATGAGTTTAGTTCATTAGCACATTTCCAATCAAATTTGACTGAAATTTCTCTTGAGTTTGATTCATTGGCGTGTTTCCAATCAAATTTGACTAAGATTTCACCTGAATTTTGTTCATTGGCATGTTTCCAATCAAATTTGACTAAAACTTCACTTGAATTTGGTTCATTGGTGCATTTCCAATCAAATTTGACTAAAATTTCGTCTGGATTTTGTTCCTTGGTGCGCTAACAATCAAATTTGACTAAAATTACACTTGAGTTTTATTTATGGGTGCGTTTCCAATCAAGTTTGAGTAAAATTTCACCTGAGTTTTTTTTAATTGGCGTGTTTCCAATCAAATCTGGCTACAATTTCATCTGAGTTTGGTTAAATGGCACACTTTCAATCCAATTTGAGTAAAATTTCATCCGAATTTTTGACATTGGTGCTCTTCCAATCAAATTTGACTAAAATTTCACTTGAATTTAGTTCAATGGCGTGTTTCCAGTCAAATTTGACTAAAATTTCACCTGAATTTTGTTGTTTGGCGCGTTTTCAATCAAATTTGACTAAAATTTCATCTAAATTTTATTTATTATCGCATTTCCAATCAAAATTTGACTAAAATTTCACATGGATTTGGTTCGTTGGCACGTTTCAAATCAAATATAACTAGAATTTCACTTTAGTTTGATTCATTGGCGCGTTACCAATCAAATTTGACTAAAATTTCACTTAGGTTTAGTTTATTGGCGCGTTTTCAGTCAAATTTGACTAAAATTTTACCTGAATTTTGTTGTTTGGCGCGTTTTCAATCAAATTTGACTAAAATTTCACTTAGGTTTAGTTTATTGGCGCGTTTTCAGTCAAATTTGACTAAAATTTTACCTGAATTTTGTTGTTTGGCGCATTTTCGATCAAATTTAATTGAAATTTCACCTAAGTATGGTTAATTGATGCATTTCCAATCAAATTGGACTAGAATGCCTTCTGAATTTTGTTCGTTGTTGCGTTTCCGATCAAATTTGACTAAAATTTCACTTGAGTCCGATTCATCGGTTTGATTCATTAGCGCATTTCCAATCAAATTTGACTAAGATTTCACCTGGATTTTGTTCATTGGTGTGTTTCCAATCAAATTTGACTAAAATTTCACTTGAGTTTGGTTTATTGGTGCATTTCCAGTCAAATTTGACTAAAATTTCGTCTGGATTTTGTTCCTTGGTGCGCTAACAATCAAATTTGACTAAAATCTCACTTGAGTTTTATTTATAGGTGCGTTTCCAATCAAGTTTGAGTAAATTTTTACCTGAATTTTGTTAATTGGCATGTTTTCAATCAAATATGGATACAATTTCATATGAGTTTGGTTAAATGGCACAGTTTCAATCCAATTTGTGTAAAATTTTGTCCGAATTTTGGACATTGGTGCTCTTCCAATCAAATTTGACTAGAATTTCACTTGAGTTTAGTTCAATGGCGTGTTTTCAGCCAAATTTGACTAAAATTTCACTTGAATTTTGTTGTTTGGCACGTTTACAATCAAATTTGACTAAAATTTCAATTGAGTATGATTCAATGATGCGTTTCCAATCAAATTTGACTAAAATTTCATCTGAATTTTGTTCATTATCGCATTTCCAGTCAAAATTTGACTAAAATTTCATATGGATTTGGTTCATTGGCACGTTTCCAATCAAATATTACTAGAATTTCACTTGAGTTTGATTCATTGGCGCATTACCAATCAAATTTGTCTAAAATTTCACCTGAGTTTGATTCATTGGCGCGTTACCAATCAGTTTGACTAAAATTTCACCTGAGTTTAGTTTATTGACGCGTTTCCAATCAAATTTGACTAAAATTTCACCTCAATTTTGTTGTTTGGCACGTTTTCGATCAAATTTGACTAAAATTTCACCTGAGTTTAGTTTATTGACGCGTTTCCAATCAAATTTGACTAAAATTTCACCTCAATTTTGTTGTTTGGCACGTTTTCGATCAAATTTGACTGAGATTTCACCTGAGTGTGGTTAATTGACAGTTTCCAATCAAATTTGACTAGAATTTCTTCTGAATTTTATTTGTTGTTGCGTTTCCGATCAAATTTGACTAAAATTTCACATGAGTTTAGTTCATTAGCACATTTCCAATCAAATTTGACTAAAATTTCACTTGAGTTTGATTCATTGGTTTGATTAATTGGCGTGTTTCCAATCAAATTTGACTAAAATTTCACATGAGTTTAGTTCATTAGCACATTTCCAATCAAATTTGACTAAAATTTCACTTGAGTTTGATTCATTGGTTTGATTAATTGGCGTGTTTCCAATCAAATTTGACTAAGATTTTACCTGAATTTTGTTCAATGGCGTGTTTCCAATCAAATTTGACTAAAATTTCACTCGAGTTTGGTTCATTGGTGCATTTCCAGTCAGATTTGACTAAAATTTCGTCTGGATTTTGTTCCTTGGTGCGCTAACGATCAAATTTGATTAAAATTACACTTGAGTTTTATTTATGGGTGCGTCTCCAATCAAGTTTGAATAAAATTTCACCTGGATTTTGTTAATTAGCGTGTTTCCAATCAAATCTGGCTACAATTTCATTTGAGTTTGGTTAAATGGCACATTTTCAATCCAATTTGAGTAAGATTTCATCCGAGTTTTTGACATTGGTGCTCTTCCAATCAAATTTGACTAAAATTTCACTTGAGTTTAGTTCAATAGCGTGTTTCCAGTCAAATTTGACTAAAATTTCACCTGAATTTTGTTGTTTGGCGCGTTTTCAATCAAATTTGACTAAAATTTCATTTGAATTTTATTCATTATCGCATTTCCAATCAAAATTTGACTAAAATTTCACATGAATTTTGTTTGGCGCGTTTTCAATCAAATTTGACTAAAATTTCATTTGAATTTTATTCATTATCGCATTTCCAATCAAAATTTGACTAAAATTTCACATGGATTTGGTTCGTTGGCACGTTTCCAATCAAATATTACTAGAATTCACTTTAGTTTGATTCATTGGCGCGTTACCAATCAAATTTGACTAAAATTTCACCTGAGTTTAGTTTATTGGCACGTTTCCAGTCAAATTTGACTAAAATTTCACATGAATTTTGTTTGGCGCGTTTTCGATCAAATTTAACTGAAATTTCACCTGAGTATGGTAAATTGACGCGTTTCCAATCAATTTTGACTAGAATTTCTTCTAAATTTTTGTCATTGTTGCGTTTCCGATCAAATTTGACTAAAATTTCACATGAGTTTAGTTCATTAGCACATTTCTAATCAAATTTGACTAAAATTTCACTTGAATTTGATTTATAAGTTTGATTCATTGGTGCGTTTCCAATCAAATTTGACTAAGATTTCACCTGAATTTTGTTCATTGGCGTGTTTTCAATCAAATTTGACTAAAGTTTCACTTGAGTTTGGTTCATTGGTGCATTTCCAGTTAAATTTGACTAAAAGTTCGTCTGGATTTTGTTCCATGGTGCGCTAACGATCATATTTGACTAAATTTTCACTTGAGTTTTATTTATGGGTACGTTTCCAATCAAGTTTGAGTAAAATTTCACCTGGATTTTGTTAATTGGCGTGTTTCCAATCAAATCTGACTACAATTTCATCTGATTTTGGTTAGATGGCACATTTTCAATCCAATTTGAGTAAAATTTCAACCAAATTTTGGACATTAGTGCTCTTCCAATCAAATTTCACTAAAATTTCACTTGAGTTTAGTTCAATGGCGTGTTTCCAGTCAAATTTGACTAAAATTTCACCTGAATTTTTATTTGGCGCTTTTCCAATCAAATTTGACTAAAATTTCAATTGAGTATGATTCAATGACGCGTTTTCAATCAAATTTGACTAAAATTTCATCTTAATTTTGTTCATTGTCGCATTTCCAATCAAAATTTGACTAAAATTTCATATGGATTTGGTTTGTTGGCACGTTTCCAATCAAATATTACTAGAATTTCACTTTAGTTTGACTCATTGGCACGTTACCAATCAAATTTGACTAAAATTTCACCTGGATTTAGTTTATTGGCACGTTTCCAGTCAAATTTGACTAAAATTTCACATGAATTTTGTTGTTTGGCGTGTTTTCGATCAAATTTGACTGAAATTTCACCTGAGTATGGTAAATTGACGCGTTTCCAATCAATTTTGACTAGAATTTCTTCTGAATTTTTTTCATTGTTGCATTTCCGATCAAATTTGCCTAAAATTTCACATGAGTTTAGTTCATTAGCACATTTCTAATCAAATTTGACTAAAATTTCACTTGAATTTGATTCATAAGTTTGATTCATTGGTGCGTTTCCAATCAAATTTGACTAAGATTGCACCTGAATTTTGTTCATTGGCATGTTTCCAATCAAATTTGACTAAAATTTCACTTGAATTTGATTCATAAGTTTGATTCATTGGTGCGTTTCCAATCAAATTTGACTAAGATTGCACCTGAATTTTGTTCATTGGCATGTTTCCAATCAAATTTGACTAAAATTTCACTTGAGTTTGGTTCATTGGTGCATTTCCAGTCAAATTTGACTAAAATTTCGTTTGGATTTTGTTCCTTTGTGCGCTAATGATCAAATTTGACTAAATTTTCACTTGATTTTTATTTTTGGGTGCGTTTCCAATCAAGTTTGAGTAAAATTTCATCCGAATTTTGGACATTAGTGCTCTTCCAATCAAATTTCACTAAAATTTCACTTGAGTTTAGTTCAATTGCGAGTTTCCAGTCAAATTTGACTAAATTTTCACTTGATTTTTATTTTTGGGTGCGTTTCCAATCAAATTTGACTAAATTTTCACTTGATTTTTATTTTTGGGTGCGTTTCCAATCAAGTTTGAGTAAAATTTCATCCGAATTTTGGACATTAGTGCTCTTCCAATCAAATTTCACTAAAATTTCACTTGAGTTTAGTTCAATTGCGTGTTTCCAGTCAAATTTGACTGAAATTTCACCTGAATTTTTATTTGGCGCTTTTCCAATCAAATTTGCCTAAAATTTCAATTGAGCATGATTCAGGGACGCGTTTCAATCAAATTTGACTAAAATTTCATCTTAATTTTGTTCATTGTCGCATTTCCGATCAAAATTTGACTAAAATTTCACATGAATTTGGTTTGTTGGCATTTTTCCAATCAAATATTACTAGAATTTCACTTTAGTTTGATTCATTGGCGCGTTACCAATCAAATTTGACTAAAATTTCACATGAATTTGGTTTGTTGGCATTTTTCCAATCAAATATTACTAGAATTTCACTTTAGTTTGATTCATTGGCGCGTTACCAATCAAATTTGACTAAAATTTTTCCTAGATTTAGTTTATTGGCGCTTTTCCAGTCAAATTTGACTAAAATTTCACATGAATTTTGTTGTTTGGCGCGTTTTCGATCAAATTTGACTGAGATTTCACCTGAGTATGGTTAATTGACGCGTTTCCAATCAATTTTGACTAGAATTTCTTCTGAATTTTTCATTGTTTCGTTTCCGATCAAATTTGACTAAAATTTCACATGAGTTAAGTTAATTAACACATTTCCAATCAAATTTGACTAAAATTTCACATGAGTTAGTTCATTAGCACATTTCCAACCAAATTTCACTAAAATTTCACTTGAGTTTGATTCATTGGTGCGTTTCCAATCAAATTTAACTAAGATTCACCTGGATTTTGTTCATTGGCGTGTTTCCAATCAAATTTGACTAAAATTTCACTTGAATTTAGTTCATTGGTGCATTTCCAGTCAAATTTGACTAAAAATTTGTTTGGATTTTGTTCCTTGGTGCGCTAACGATCATATTTGACTAAATTTTCACTTGAGTTTTATTTATAGGTGCGTTTCCAATCAAGTGTGAGTAAAATTTCACCTGGATTTTGTTAATTGGCGTGTTTCCAATCAAATCTGGCTACAATTTCATCTGAGTTTGGTTAGATGGCACATCTTCAATCCAATTAGAGTAAAATTTCATCCAAATTTTGGACATTAGTGCTCTTCCAATCAAATTTCACTAAAATCTCACTTGAGTTTAGTTCAATTGCGTGTTTCCAGTCAAATTTGACTAAAATTTCATCTTAATTTTTGTTCATTGTCGCATTACCAATCAAAATTTGACTAAAATTTCACATGGATTTGTTTCGTTGGCATGTTTCCAATCAAATTTGACTAAAATTTCATCTTAATTTTTGTTCATTGTCGCATTACCAATCAAAATTTGACTAAAATTTCACATGGATTTGTTTCGTTGGCATGTTTCCAATCAAATATTACTAGAATTTCACTTTAGTTTGATTCATTGGCACGTTACCAATCAAATTTGACTAAAATTTCACATGAATTTTGTTGTTTGGCACGTTTTCGATCAAATTTGACTGAAATTTCACCTGAGTATGGTTAATTGACGTGTTTCCAATCAATTTTGACTAGAATTTCTTCTGAATTTTTTCCATTGTTACGTTTTCGATCAAATTTGACTAAAATTTCACATGAGTTTAGTTCATTAGCACATTTCCAGTCAAATTTGACTAAAATTTCACTTGAGTTTGATTCATTGGTGCGTTTCCAATCAAATTTTACTAAGATTTCACCTGGATTTTGTTCATTGGCGTGTTTCCAATCAAATTTGACTAAAATTTCACTTGAGTTTGGTTCATTAGTGCATTTTCAGTCAAATTTGACAAAAAATTTCATCTGGATTTTGTTCCTTGGTGCGCTAACGATCAAATTTGACTAAATTTTCACTTGAGTTTTATTTATGGGTGCGTTTCCAATCAAGTTTGAGTAAAATTTCACCTGAATTTTGTTAATTGGCGTGTTTCCAATCAAATCTGGCTACAATTTCATCTGAGTTTGGTTAGGTGGCACATTTTCAATCCAATTTGAGTAAAATTTCATCCGAATTTTGGACATTAGTGCTCTTCCAATCAAATTTCACTAAAATTTCACTTGAGTTTAGTTCAATGGCATGTTTCCAATCAAATTTGACTGAAATTTCACCTGAATTTTTATTTGGCGCCTTTCCAATCAAATTTGACTAAAATTTCAATTGAGTATGATTCAGGGACGCGTTTCCAATCAAATTTGACTAAAATTTCATCTTAATTTTGTTCATTGTCACATTTCCAATCAAAGTTTGACTAAAATTTCACATGGATTTGGTTCGTTGGCACGTTTCCAATCAAATATTACTAGAATCTCACTTGAGTTTGATTCATTGGCGCATTATCAATCAAATTTGACTAAAATTCCTCCTGGGTTTAGTTTATCGGCATGTTTTCGATCAAATTTGACTGAAATTTCACCTGAGTATGGTTAATTAACGCGTTTCCAATCAAATTTGACTAAAATTTCACATGAGTTTAGTTCATTAGCACATTTCCAATCAAATTTGACTAAAATTTCACTTGAGTTTGATTCATTGGTTTGATTTATTAGCGCGTTTCTAATCAAATTTGACTAAGATTTCACCTGGATTTTGTTCATTGGCGTGTTTCCAATCAAATTTGACTAAAATTTCACTTAAATTTGGTTCATTAGTGCATTTTCAGTCAAATTTGACTAAAATTTCGTCTGAATTTTGTTCCTTGGTGCGCTAATGATCAAATTTGACTAAAATTTCATTTGAGTTTTATTTATGGGTGCGTTTCCAATCAAGTTTGAGTAAAATTTCACCTGGATTTTGTTAATTGGCGTGTTTCCAATCAAATCTGGCTAAAATTTCACTTGAGTTTCGTTCATTGCGCGTTTCCAAATTTGACCAAAATTTCGACTGTATTTTGTTCATTGTCGCGCTTCAAATCAAATATGACTACAATTTCATCTAAGTTTGATTAAATAGCACATTTTCAATCAAATTTGAGTGAAATTTGATCTGAATTTTGTTCATTTGCGCGTTTCCAATCAAATTTGACTAAAATTCCACTTGAATTTGATTCTTTGGCGCTTTTCCAATTAAAGTTGACTAAAATTTTGTCTGAATTTTGTTCATTGGCCTGTTTCCAATCAAATTTGACTAATATTTCACTTGAGTTTAGTTCATTGGCGCGTTCCAAATAAAATTTAATTAAAATTTCGTCTGAATTTTGTTCATTGTCGCGCTTCATAAACATGACTACAATTTTATCTGAGTTTGGTTAAATGGCACGTTTTCAATCAAATTTGAGAAAAATTTCATCTGAATTTTGTTCATTGGTGCTCTTCCAATCAAATTTGACTAAAGTTTCACTTTGGTTTAGTTCATTGGCGCGTTTACAGTCAAATTTGACTAAAATTTCACCTGAACTTTCTTATTTGGCTTGTTTCCAATCAAATTTGACTAAAATTTCTCATGTGTTTTGTTCATTAGCGTGTTTCCAATGAAATTTGACTAAAATTTCACTTGAGTTTGATTGTTGGCGCGTTTCCAGTCAAATTTGACTAAAATTTCACACGCGTTTGGTTCATTGGTGCATTTTCAATCAAATTTAACTAAAATTTCACCTGGATTTTGTTCCTTGGGATGTTTTCAATCAAATTTGACTAAAATTTCACTTGAGTTTCATTCATTGGCACGTTTCCAATAAGATCTGACTAAAATTTCGCCTTTTTTTTTTCGTTGGCATGTATCCAATCAAGTTTGACTAATATTTCACTTAAGTTTAGTTCATTGGCACGTTTTGAATAAAATTTAACTAAAATTTTGCCTGATTTTGTTTATTACCGCGCTTCAAATCAAACATGACTACAATTTCATCTGAGTTTGGTAAAATAGCGCGTTTTCAATCAAATTTGAGTAAAATTTCATTTGGATTTTGATCATTGGTGCTCTTCCAATCAAATATGATAAAGATTTCACTTGGGTTTAGTTCATTAGCATGTTTCCAGTCAAATTTGACTAGATTTTCACCTGAATTTTATTGTTTGGCGCGTTTCCAATCAAATTTGACTAAAATTTCACTTGAATATGGTTCAATGACGCATTTTCAATCAAATTTGACTAAAATTTCTTCTAGATTTTGTTCATTGCTGCATTTCCAATCAAATTTGACTATAATTTCATTTGGGTTTTGATCATTGACCTGTTTCCAATCAAATTTAAGTAAAATTTCACTTAAGTTTCATTCATTGCAGCATTTCTAATCAATTTTGACTAAAATTTTGTTTGGATTTTGTTTATTGTCGCGTTTCAAATCAAATATGGCTATAATTTCATCTGAGCTTGGTTAAATGACGCATTTTCAATCAAATTTTAGTAAAATTTCGTACGGATTTTTTTCATTGTCGCGCTTCAAATCAAATATGACTACAAATTCATCTAAGTTTCATTAAATGGCACGCTTTCAATCAAATTTGCATAAAATTTCATCTGGATTTTGATCATTGGTTCTCTTCCAATCCAGTTTGACTAAAATTTCACTAAAGCTTAATTCATTAGTGCGTTTCCCGTCAAATTTGATTAAAATTTCACCTGAATTTTGTTGTTTGGTGCGTTTTCAATCAAATTTGACTAAAATTTCACTTGAGTATGGATCATTGACGCGTTTCAAATCAAATTTGACTAAAATTTCTTCTGAATTTTGTTTATTGACGCGCTTTTAATCAAATGTGACTGCAATTTCATTTGAGTTTTGTTAAATGGCACGTTTTCAATCAAATTTGAGTAAAATTTCACCTGGGTTTTGTTCATTGGCGTGTTTTAAATCAAATTTGACTAAAATTTCACTTGAGTTTGGTTCATTGGAGTGTTTCCAATCAAATTTGACTTAAATTTCTTCTGAATTTTGTTCATTGTCGCACTTCAAATCAAATATGACAATAATTTCATTTGAATTTTATTAAATGGCTCGCGTTTTCAATCAAATTTGGTAAAATTTTTCTAGATTTTGATCATTGGTGCTCTTCCAATAAAATTTAATTAAAATTTCACTTAGGTTTAGTTAATTGGCGCATTTTGAATTAAATTTGACTTGAATTTTGTTGTTTGGCACGTTTCCAATCAAATTTGACTAGAATTTCACTTGAGTATGGTTCATTGATGTGTATCCAGTCAAATTTGACTAAAATTTCTTCTGAATTTTGTTCATTGATGTGTTTCCAATCAAATTTAACTAAAATTTCACATGGGTTTATTTCATTGGCGTGTTTTCAATCAAATTTGACTAAAATTTTACTTGAGTTTGATTTATTGTTGCGTTTTCAATTAAATTTGACGAAAATTTCACCTGGGTTTTGTTCATTGGCGTGTTTCCAATCAAATTTGACTAAAATTTCGTCTAAATTTTGTTCATTGTCGCGCTTTGAATCAACTATGACTACAATTTCAACTGAGTTTTGTTAAATTGTGCATTTTCAATCAAATTTGAGTAAATTTCATCTGGATTTTGATCATTGGTGCTCTTCCAATCAAATTTGACTTAAATTTCACTTGAGTTTAGTTCATTGGCGCGTTTCTAGTCAAATTTGACTAAAATTTCACCTAAATTTTGTTGTTTGGCGCATTTCCAATCAAATTTGACTTAATTTTCAATTGAGTATGATTGAATGACACGTTTCCAATCAAATTTAACTAAAATTTCTTCAGAATTTTGTTCATTGTCACATTTTCAATCAAAATTTGACTAAAATTTCACATGGGTTTAGTTTATTGGCGCATTTGCAATCAAATTTGACTAGAATTTCACTTGAGTTTGATTCATTGGCGCGTTACCAATCAAATTTGACTAAAATTTCAACTGAATTTTTTTCATTGGCGTGCTACCGATCAAATTTGACTAGAATTTCACTTGAGTTTGGTTCATTAGTTCATTGGCGCGTTTCTAATCAAATTTGACTCGAATTTCACTTTAGTTTGATTCATTGGCGCATTTCCAATCAAATTTGACTAAAATTTCACCTGGATTATGTTCATTGACGTGTTTCCAATCAAATACGACAAAATTTCACTTGAGTTTTGTTCATTGGCACGTTTTCAATCAAATTTGACAAAAATTTCTTTAGGATTTTGTTCATTGGTGCGCTTACAATTAAATTTGACTAAAATTTCTCTTGAGTTTGATTCATTGGCGTTTTTCCAATCAAATTTGACTACAATTTCACCTGAGTTTTGTTCATTAGCGTGTTTCCAATCAAATTTAACTAAAATTTCACTTGAGTTTGATTCATTGGCGTTTTTCCAATCAAATTTGACTACAATTTCACCTGAGTTTTGTTCATTAGCGTGTTTCCAATCAAATTTAACTAAAATTTCACTTGAGTTTGATTCATTGGCGCATTTCTAATCAAATTTGAGTAAAATTTCACCTGGGTTTAGTTCATTGGCAAGTTTTTAATCAAATTTGACTAAAATTTCACCTAGATTTTGTTTATTGGTGTTCCCAATCAAATTTGACCAAAATGTCACTTGAGTTTGGTTCATTGGCGTGTTTCCAATCAAATTTGATTAAAATTTCACTTGAGTATGGTTCATCGACGCGTTTCTAATCAAATTTGACTATAATTCCACTTAGGTTTTGATCATTGGCCTATTTGTTAAATAGCGCTTTTCAATCAAATTTGACTAAAATTTTCTATGAATTTTGTTCATTGTTGCGCTTCAAATCAAATATGACTAAAATTTCACTTGAGTTAGGTTAAATGGTGCATTTTCAATAAAATTTGAGTAAAATTTCATCTTGATTTTGTTCATTGGTCCTTTTCCAATCAAATTTGACTAAAGTTTCACATGGGTTTAGTTCATTGGCACGTTTCCAATCAAATTTGGGTAAAATTTCACCTGGTTCTTTCCTTAAAACAATTAGCACACATTTTAAATGTTCCAAGTGCTCTCCTAGATCTTTCCTATAGATTAAGATGTCGTCAAAATAAACTACAACAAATTTTCCTATAGAGGTACGTAAAACATGATTCATTAAGCGCATAAAAGTGTTAGGTGCATTTGTGAGTCCAAACGGCATAACCAACCATTCATATAAACCATATTTAGTTTTAAAAGCCATTTTCCATTCATCACCCTCCTGCACACGAATTTGATGATACCCGCTTTTTAAATCAATTTTAGAAAATATGCAAGCACCATGTGATTCATCAAGCATGTCATCTAACCTAGATATAGGGTAACGATACTTTACCGTTATGTTGTTGATAATCCTACAATCCACGCACATTCGCCATGTTCCATCCTTTTTTAGCACAAGCAAAATCGATACCGCATAAAGACTCATGCTTTCCCTCACGTATTCTTTGCTCATCAACGCCTCCACTTGTTTTTGAAGCTCCTTAGTTTCCTCGGGATCGCTTCGATAAACCGGTCGATTTGGAATGGCAGCTCCGGGTATGAAGTCAATTTGATGTTCAATGATTCGAATAGGCGACAATCCACTTGGTGCATCGTCCGAAAATATATCGTCGAATTTCTGCAACAAAGCCAAACTAGGGAGGCGTAGGTTAGTTTCCTCAAAATTGAGGAGTGATTCCTTATACACGAACAAGATCATCTCTTTTCTCTCAACTAACGCCCTCCTCAAATCACTCTCTTTTGCAAAGAAATTCGCTTGTGTTTTCTCTCTTCTTTTGGAACACTCTCTTTCTTTTCTCTCTTGTAATTGCTCTCTCTTTTTCTCTCTAGTGGCTATCTCAACATTTTCTCTCTTTTTCTCTAACTCACCACTTTCTCTCATTTTTTCTGACTCCTTGGCTCTCCTCTCTTCTCAATTTTAATTGGTCGTCATAGACTTGCGTCGGTGTTAATGGCAGAAGAGTAACGGTCCTTCCATCCTTAATGAAACTATATCATTTTTTGTACCCATCATGCATAGCCTTCCTATCGTATTGCCATGGTCATCCCAATAAAATATGTCCCACTTGCATTGGTACCACATCACACACTAACTCATCCTTATAACTCTCAATTGACAAATTAATTAACACTCTTCGATTCACCCTCACCTCGCCACTCTCATTTAACCATTGCAATTTATAAGGTCTCGGGTGTCTTAACAGTATTAAACCCAACTTTTCTACAAGAGTTACGCTAGCTACATTAGTGCAACTACCACCATCAATTGTAACACTACATACGGTATTGTTGACATTGCATCGAGCATGGAAAATGTTCTCCTGTTGCAACTCCAAGTTATCTGCTTTGACATGAGTAGTAAGAGCTCATCTTATGACTAGTAGATCCCCAACTGGCCCTTCAACTTTTTCTTCTTCACTAACATCTTCCAACGCCGGCATGTCATCATCAAACTCGCTATCACTATCGCTCACTATCTCCCCATTATCCTGCAACACCATCGCCTGTTTGTTTGGGCATTGAGAAGCAATATGCCCCGTTCCCAAATACCTAAAACATTTGATGTCCCGATTGCACGATGGTTGTGCTTCTAGTTTTGACATTGGTTTGCTAGTATTTTCATCCTTACCCTTTTGCCAATCACTTTTACCTCTAGGTGCAGCCCCATTTTTGTTGTTGTCATCCACTTCGATTTCCATGTTGAATTAGAATTCGAAGTACCCAACGATTGCCTAGACGTCCCCTTCCTCTTCAATTGCCTCTCGACCTTCATTGCCATATGTAACATGTCCTCAATTTCCACATAGTGTTGCAACTCTACAACATTTGCGATATCCTGGTTTAACCCATTCAAGAACTGTGCCATGGTAGCTTCCCGATCTTCCTGCACATTAGCTCGAATCATAAGAATTTCCATCTCCTTGTGATAATCCTCTACGCTTTTCGACCCTTGATACAAACCTTGTAATTTTTGATGGATTTTTCTATAATAGTGACTCAGAACAAACCTCCTCCTCATCAACGTCTTCAACATATCTGAAGTGCTAATTGGCCTTTCCCGACCCCTACACCTTGATGTAAGTACTTGATCCCACCAAGATATCGTGTAATCCACAAATTTAAGTACCGCCAATTTTACCTTTTTCTCCTCTGAATAATTCTAGCACTCAAAAATCATCTCAACCTTCCTTTCCCACTCTAAATATACTTTCGGATAGCTTCTCCCCTTAAATTGCGGAATGGTCATTTTAATACTCCCTAAATTTCCATCTACTTCATCTCCCAAGTTATTTCTACCCTTATCACCCCTATGCCTCGCTCGACCCATATCAATGTCATTTTCATCAAAATCATCCTCATCACTACGATACTTATCCTTCCTTCCTCTCCTAGATTCACGCCTACCTGGCCCCCTAGCATTAGACATCTCCATTTGTCCCTGGCTAAGATTAGCGATTGTGGTACCTATTTGCACCATCCATTCCCTTGCCTATCCACCTTCTCCCTAACATCACCAAGTACCCGTTCAAACCTCCGTATCATGTCCTCCGAAGCATTGTTGTCATTACCGTTTCGGCTTGAGTTGGAACCTTCTCTTTCCAACATCATGTCACACAAATTTATATGCCTCACAAATATATCACTCGAAAATACTCAATATGGCTTTTTTCCTCTATTAAACTCACCACTCGGCCTCTTACCACTCAAAGTCTCCCTCCAAGCACTTCAAAGAACCAAGTGAACTAAATCAAGTGTTTTACCGGGAATTCAACAAACCGAATAATAACCAAGAACCACGAGACTCAAGGAATTGAATTAGGTGGAATAGATGATTGTTTTGACAAGAATATGTGAATAGACTCAATAGTAAAGTGAAGAATTGACACAATGGAATAGCCCAAATCACACAATTCGAGAGTTATTTTTGTGTTGGTAGTAAAAAAAAAACAAAAAATAATAATATCAATTTTTTTGTGTACTGTACAGATGAATAGTAATCGAACAATGAAAAGTACTTTTTTCTTGACTTTTTTTGACCTTTTGTAAGGAAATACGATTAAACTGCCAACAACTCAATAAATTGAAATTGACAATAATTTAACGACACAAGAATGACTCAAACGACGAAGAACACAAGAATGACAAAGAAGAAATAGAAGACTTAACGACACAAGGAACGATAATAGAAATTGGGAAAAATGAAGAAAAACAAGAAAAGACTTAACAAGTAACGAAAAGATATAACCTTCAATTAATTTGGAGTCTAGCTCTGATACCAACTGATGTGAACCTAGTAGCAACGTTGACTACGAAACCCACAACGAGATTGATGAACCCAAGAAAGCCAAATTAATCCAAGAGTTTAGGATTAATCCAAAAGAAAGTCGAACCAAAAAACCCAACAAGAACGACACTTGAAAGATCCTTTGATCAAGCAATCCAAGAATTGAATCTGGTTATTTGAATGCCACAAGTTAACACTTGATAAGTTTGAAGTTGTTCAATGAAGAACGATGAAGAGAAGACAATACACCTCACTTTAATTCAATATCAAATATGTCAAAAGTTTCTTACAATTGAATAAAAACTCCTATTTATACTAAACCTAAAGACTAGGTAAAAATCGTACAAAAGTCGAGCATAATCCCCAAAATATGGAAAAGAATAAAAAAAACTAACAAAATATGGAAAAATACCAAAAATAGAAAATTCGCCAAAAATTTGGCCTATGCGACCGTGAGCCACTTTGGCCTATGAGACCGTATAGGCTTGGAACTTCTCTCCGATTTCGACCTTCGTTATTAAATTGATCCAAGTTGATTCTGCTTTCGACCCGAGCATGAAAGTTGCTCCATTTTGAGTCCCAAACATGGTTCCATCAATGGTTTCTTGAACAAGTAATCTCATCGCTTGTTTCACTTGCTTTGCCCTTGATCGCGCCATCGTTCTGCCATCGACTATCAACTGGTCTCGTCTCGCACTTGCCTTCTTCGGGCTCGACTACTAGATCATATTAGGTTTTGTTCATTGGCATGTTTCCAATCAAATTTCACTAAAATTTCACATGAGTTTGATTCATTTGCGCGTTCCTTGTCAAATTTGACTAAAATTTCACTTTGATTTGGTTCATTGGCGCGTTTACAACCAAATTTGACTAAAATTTCACCTGAATTTTGATCATCAGTGTGTTTCCAATCAAATTTGACTAAAATTTCACTTTGATTTGGTTCCTTGGCACATTTAGAATCAAATTTGACTAAACTTTCACCCGGATTTTGATCATTGGTGTGTTTCCAATCAAATTTAACTAAAATTTCACCTGGGTTTTGTTCATTGGCGTGTTTCCAATCAAATTTGACTAAAATTTCACCTGGGTTTTGTTCATGGCGTGTTTCTAATCAAATTTTACTAAAATTCCACTTGAGTTTGGTTCATTGGCGCGTTCCCAATCAAATTTGACTAAAATTTCACCTGGGTTTTGTTCATGGCGTGTTTCTAATCAAATTTTACTAAAATTCCACTTGAGTTTGGTTCATTGGCGCGTTCCCAATCAAATTTGACTAAAATTTCACTTTGGTTTAGTTCATTGGTGCATTTACAATCAAATTTAACTAAAATTTCACCTGGATTTTGATCATTGGTATGTTTCCAATCAAATTTGACTAAAATTTCACCTGGGTTTTGGTCATTGGTGTGTTTCCAGTCAAATCTGACTATAATTTCACTTGAGTTTGGTTCATTGGCATGTCCCCAATCAAATTTAACTAAAATTTCGCATTGGTTTGGTTCATTGGCGTGTTTCCTATCAAATTTGACTTTTCACTTAAGTTTGGTTCATTGGCACGTTCCCGATCAAATTCTACTAAAATTTCATCTGGGTTTTTTTCATTGGCACGTTTTCAATCAAATTTGACTAAAATTTCACTTGAGTTTGATTCATTTGCGCGTTCCCTATCAAATTTGACTAAAATTTCACTTTGAGTTTGGTTCATTGGCGCGTTTCAATCAAATTTGACTAAAATGTCATCTGGATTTTGTTCATTGGTGCGCTTTCAATGAAGTTTGACTAAAATTCCTCATTGATTTGGTTTATTGGCGGGTTCCTTATCAAATTTGACTAAAATTTCACTTGAGTTTGATTCATTGGCGTGTTTTCAATCAAATTTGACTAAAATTTCACTTGAGACTTTGGTTCATTGGTGTGTTTCCAATCAAATTTGACTAAAATTTCTCTTGAGTTTGGTTCATTGGCACGTTTCCAATCAAATTAGTCTAAAATTTCACTTGAATTTGGTTCATTGGCGTGTTTACAATCAAATTGACTAAAATTTTACCTGGATTTTGTTCAATGGTGTGTTTCCAATCAAATTTGAGTAAAATTTCACTTGGATTTTGTTCATGGGCTTGTTTCCAATCAAATTTGAGCAAAATTTCACTAGTGTTTGATTCATTGGCGTGTTTTCTATCAAATTTGACTAAAATTTCACTTGAGTTTGGTTCGTTGGCGCGTTTCCAATCAAATTTGACTAAAATTTCACTTGAGTTTGGTTCGTTGGCGCGTTTCCAATCAAATTTGACTAAAATTTCACCCGAGTTTTGTTCAATGGTGTGTTTCCAATCAAATCTGACAAAAATTTCACTCGAGTTTGACTCATTGGCGCGTTCCCTATCAAATTTGACTAAAATTTCACTTTAATTTGGTTCATTGGCACGTTTACAATCAAGTTTGACTAAAATTTCTCCTGGATTTTGATAATCGGTGTGTTTCCAATCAAATTTGACTAAAATTTCACCTGGGTTTTGTTCATTGCTGTGTTTCCAATCAAATTTGACTAAAATTTCACCTGGGTTTGGTTCGTTGGCGTGTTCCCAATCAAATTTGACTAAAATTTCACCTTGATTTGGTTCGTTGGCGTGTTCCCAATCAAATTTGACTAAAATTTCACCTTGATTTGGTTCATTGGCGTGTTTGTAATCAAATTTGACTAAAATTTCACCTGGGTTTTGTTCATTGGTGTGTTTCCAATCAAATTTGTTTACAATTTCACCTGGGTTTTGTTCATTGGCGTGTTTCCTATAAAATTTGACTAAAATTTCACTTGAGTTTGGTTCATTGGTGCGTTCCCAATCAAATTTGACTAAAATTTCACCTGGGTTTTGTTCATTGGCGTGTTTCCTATAAAATTTGACTAAAATTTCACTTGAGTTTGGTTCATTGGTGCGTTCCCAATCAAATTTGACTAAAATTTCACTTGTGTTTGATTCATTGGAGCGTTACCAATCAAATTTGACTAAAATTTCGCATTGGTTTGGTTCATTGGCGTTTTACAATCAAATTTTACTAAAATTTCACCTGGATTTTTCTCATGGGCATGTTTCCAATCAAATTTGACTAAAATTTCCCTTATGTTTGATTCATTAGCGTGTTTCCAATCAAATTTAACTAAAATTTCACTTGAGTTTGAATTTTGACTAAAATTTCCCTTATGTTTGATTCATTAGCGTGTTTCCAATCAAATTTAACTAAAATTTCACTTAAGTTTGATTCATTGGCGCATTCCCAATAAAATTTGATTAAAATTTCAATTTGGTTTGGTTCATTAGCGCCTTTGCAATTAAATTTGACTAAAATTTCACATGTGTTTTGTTCATGGGCGTGTTTCCAATCAAATTTAACTAGAATTTCACCTTGGTTTTGTTCATTGGCGTGTTTCCAATCAAATTTCACTTGAGTTTAGTTCTTTGGCGCATTCCAAATAAAAATTGACTAAATTTTCACTTGGGTTTGGTTCATTGGTGCGTTTGCAATCAAATTTAACTAAAATTTCATCTGGATTCTGATCATTGGTGTGTTTCCAAACAAATTTTAATAAAATTTCACCTTGGTTTTGTTCATTGGCCTGTTTCCTATCAAATTTGACTACAATTTCACTTGAGTTTGGTTCATTAGCGCGTTCCCAATCAAATTTAACAAAAATTTGACTTGTGTTTGATTCATTGGTACCCAATCAAATTTGACTAAAATTTCAAATTGGTTTGGTTCATTGGCGTGTTTACAATCACAAAAATTTCACCTAGATTTTGTTCATTGGCATGTTTCCAATCAAATTTAACTAAAATTTTGCCTTTTTTTTAGTTGGCGCGTTTCTAATCAAATTTGACTAGAATTTCGTCTGGATTTTGTTCATTTTTGCGCTTCAAATCAAATTAGACTAAAATTTCACTTGAGTTTGATTCATTGGCGTGTTCCCAATGAAATTTGACTAAAATTTCACTTTGGTTTAGTTCATTGGCACGTTTACAATCAAATTTGACTAAAATTTGACTTGGATTTTGTTCATTGGGGAGTTTCTAATCAAATTTGACTAAAATTTCACATGTGTTTTGTTAATTGGCGCGTTTCCAATCAAATTTGAATAGAATTTCGTCTGCATTTTGTTCATTAGTGCACTTCCAATCAAATTTGACTAAAATTTCACATTGGTTTGGTTCATTGGTTCATTGGCACGTTCCCAATCTAATTTGAAAAAAATTTAACCTGATTTTGGTTCATTGGCGCGTTTTCAATCAAATTAAACTAAAATTTTGCATGGACTTTGTTCGTTGCTGCGCTTCCAATCAAATTTAACTAAAATTTCACTTGAATTTGTTTCACTGGCGCGTTTCCAATCAAATTTAACTAAAATTTCACCTGGATTTTGTTCATTGGTGTGTTTCCAATCAAATTTGACTAAAATTTCACCTGCGTTTTATTCATTGGCATGTTTCCAATCAAATTTGACTAAAATTTCAATTGAGTTCGGTTCATTGGCGCGTTTTCAATCAAATTTGACTAAAATTTCGTCTGAATTTTGTTCATTGGTGCGCTTCTAATCAAATTTGACTAAAATTTCACATTGGTTTGGTTCATTGGGGCGTTATCAATCAAATTTGACTAAAATTTCGTCTGAATTTTGTTCATTGGTGCGCTTCTAATCAAATTTGACTAAAATTTCACATTGGTTTGGTTCATTGGGGCGTTATCAATCAAATTTGACTAAAATTTCACCTGGGTTTTCTTTATTGGTGTGTTTCCAATCAAATTTGTCTAAAATTTCACTTCAGTTTGATTCATTGGCGCATTTTCAATCAAATTTGACTAAAATTTCACCTGAGTTTTGTTCATTGGCGTGTTTCCAATCAAATTTGGCTAAAATTTCACTTGAGTTTGATTCATTGACGCGTTTCCAATCAAATTTATCTAAAATTTCACCTGAGCTTGGTTCATTGGCGCGTCTACAATCAAATTTGACTAAAATTTCACCTGAATTTTGTTCATTAGCGTGTTTACAATCAAATTTGATTAAATTTTCACCTGGATTTTGTTCATTGGCGTGTTTGCAATCAAATTTAACTAAAATTTCACTTAAGTTTGATTCATTGGCCCGTTTCTAATCAAATTTGACTAAAATTTCATCTAGATTTTCTTTATTGGCGTGTTTCCCATCGAATTTGACTAGAATTTCAGCTGTGTTTTGTTCATTGGTGTGTTTCCAATCATATTTGACTAAAATTTCACTTCAGTTTGATTCATTGGCGTGTTTCCAATCAATTTGAATAAAATTTCCCTTGAGTTTGATTTATTGGCATGTTTCCAATCAAATTAATCTAAAATATCACCTGAGTTTGGTTCGTTGGCGCATCTACAATCAAATTTGACTAAAATTTCACATGGATTTTGTTCATTGATGTGTTTACAATCAAATTTGACTAAAATTTCACCTGGGATTTGTTCATTGGCGTGTTTCCAATCAAATTTGACTAAAATTTCAGTTGAGTTGTTTCATTGGTGCGCTTCCAATCAAATTTGACTAAAATTTCACTTGAGTTTGATTTACTGGCCCGTTTCCAATCAAATTTGACTAAAATTTCACCCGAATTTTCTTTATTGGTATGTTTCCGATCGAATTTGACTAAAATTTCACTTGAGTTTGATTTACTGGCCCGTTTCCAATCAAATTTGACTAAAATTTCACCCGAATTTTCTTTATTGGTATGTTTCCGATCGAATTTGACTAAAATTTCACATTGTCTTGGTTCATTGGCGCGTTCCCAGTCAAATTTGACTAAAATTTCACTTGAGTTTGATTCATTGGTAAGCTTTCAATCAAATTTGACTAAAATTTCTCATGCGTTTTGTTCATTATCGTGTTTCCAATTAAATTTGACTAAAATTTCACTTGAGTTTGATTCGTTGGCGCGTTTCCAGTCAAATTTGACTAAAATTTCACATGAGTTTGGTTCATTTGGTGCATTTCCAATTACATTTGATGAGATTTTCATCTAGATTTCGTTCATTGGTGCACTTCCAATCAAATTTGACTGAAATTTCACTGGGATTTTGTTCATTAGCGTGTTTTATATCAAATTTGACTAAAATTTCACTTGAGTTTGGTTCATTAGCACGTTCCCAATCAAATTCGACTAAAATTTCACCTGAATTTTGTTCATTTGCATGTTTCTAATCAAATTTGACTCAAAATTCACCTGAGTTTGATTCATTGGCGCGTTCCCAATCAAATTTGACTAAAATTTCACATTGGTTTGGTTCATTGCCGCGTTTACAATCAAATTTGACTAAAATTTCACCTGAAATTTGTTCATTGGCGTGTTTCATATCAAATCTGTCTAAAATTTCACATGAGTTTTGTTCATTGGCGTGTTTCCAATCAAATTTGACAAAAAATTACTTAAGTTTGATTCATTGTCGTGTTTCCAATCAAGTTTATCTAAAATTTCACCTGAGTTTGGTTTGTTGGCGTGTTTACAATAAAATTTGACTAAAATTTCACCTGGATTTTGTTCATTGGCGTGTTTCCAATCAAGTTTGATTAAAATTTCACTTGTGTTTTGTTCGTTGACGTGTTTCCAATCAAATTTGACTAAAATTTCTATTGAGTTTTGTTCATTGGCGCATTTCCAATCAAATTTGACTAAAATTTCTATTGAGTTTTGTTCATTGGCGCATTTCCAATCAAATTTCACTAAAAGTTCACTTAAGTTTGATTCACTGGCACGTTTCCAATCAAATTTGACTAAAATTTCACCAGGATTTTGTTAATTAGCGTTTTACCCAAGAAATTTGACTAAAATTTCACTTGAATTTGGTTCATTGGCGCGTTCCCAATCAAATTTGACTAAAATTTCACTTGGGTTTTATTCATTAGCGAGTTTCCAATCAAATTTGACAAAAATTTCACTTGAGTTTGGTTCATTAGTGCGTTCACAATCAAATTTGACTAAAATTTCACCTAGATTTACTTCATTGGCGCGTTTCCAATGAAATTTGACTAAAATTTCAACTGGGTTTTGTTCATTTGCACGTTTTCAATAAAATTTGACTAAAATTTCGTCTGGATTTTGTTCATTGGTGCGCTTCCAATCAAATTCGACTAAAATTTCACTTCGACTTGCTTCATTAGCTCATTTGCAATCAAATTTGACTAAAAATGTCGTTTGGATTTTATTCATTGGTACGCTTCCAATGAAGTTTGACTAAAAATTTTCATTGGTATGGTTTATTGGCGCGTTCCCAATCAAATTTGAATTTCATATGGATTTTGTTCATTTGCGTGTTTTCAATCAAATTTGAGTAAAATTTCACATGAGTTTGATTCATTGGTGCGTTTCCAATCAAGTTTGACTAAAATTTCACTTGAGTATTGTTTATTGGCGTGTTTCTTATCAAATTTGACTAAAATTTCACTTGAGTATTGTTTATTGGCGTGTTTCTTATCAAATTTGACTAAAATTTCACTTTAGTTTGATTCATTGGTACGTTTCCAATCAAATTAATCTAAAATTTCACCTGATTTTGGTTTATTGGCACGTTTACAGCTAAATTTGACTAAAACTTTACCTGAATTTTGTTCATTAGCGTGTTTTCTATCAAATTTGACTAAAATTTTACCTGGGTTTTGTTCATGGGCATGTTTCCAATCAAATTTGACTAAAATTTCACTAGTGTTTGATTCATTGGCATGTTTCCTATCAAATTTGACTAAAATTTCACTTGATTTTCGTTCATTGGTGCGTTCCCAATCAAATTCTACTAAAATTTCACCTGAGTTTTGTGCATTGGCACGTTTTCAATCAAATTTGACTAAAATTTCTCTTTGGTTTGGATCATTGGCACGTTTACAATCAAATTTGACTAAAATTTCATCTGGATTTTGTTCATTGGCGAGTTTCCAATCAAATTTAACTAAAATTTCACATGGGTTTTGTTAATTAGCGCGATTCTAATCGAATTTGAATAAAATTTCGTCTGCATTTTGTTCATTGGTGCGCTTCCAATCAAATTTGACTAAAATTTCACATTAGTTTGGTTCATTGGCATGTTCCCAATCTAATTTGACTAAAATTTAACTTGAGTTTGGTTCAGTGGCACGTTTTCAATCAAATTAAACTAAAATTTCGCATGGATTTTGTTCGTTGCTGTGCTTCCAATCAAATTTGACTAAAATTTAACTTGAGTTTGGTTCAGTGGCACGTTTTCAATCAAATTAAACTAAAATTTCGCATGGATTTTGTTCGTTGCTGTGCTTCCAATCAAATTTGACTAAAATTTCACTTGAGTTTGATTCACTGGCACGTTTCCAATCAAATTTGACTAAAATTTCACCTGAATTTTGTTCATTGGTGTGTTTCCAATCAAATTTGACTAAAATTTCACCTACGTTTTGTTCATTGGCATGTTTCCAGTCAAATTTGACTTAAATTTCAATTGAGCTCGGCTCATTGGCGCATTTCCAATCAAATTTGACTAAAATTTCATCTGGATTTTGCTCGTTGGTGCGCTTCCAATCAAATTTGACTAAAATTTCATATTGGTTTGGTTCATTGGCACGTTACCAATTAAATTTGACTAAAATTTCACCTCAATTTTGTTCATTGGTGTGTTTCCAATCAAATTTGACTAAAATTTCACTTAAGTTTGATTCATTGGTGCATTTCCAATTAAATTTGACTAAAATTTCACATTGGCTTGGTTCATTGGCGTGTTTACAATCAAATTTAACTAAAATTTCACCTGAATTTTGTTTATTGGCGTGTTTCCAATCAAATTTGATTAAAATTTTGCCTGGGTTTTTTGAATTAGCGCGTTTCTAATCAAATTTGACTTAAATTTCGTCTGGATTTTGTTCATTTGTGCGCTTCCAATCAAATTTGACTAAAATTTCACTTGAGTTAGATTCATTGGCGTGTTCCTGACTAAAATTTCACTTTGGTTTGGTTCATTGACACATTTATAATCAAATTTGGCTAAAATCTCACCTGAATTTTGTTCATTGGCGAGTTTCCAGTCAAATTTGACTAAAATTTCACCTGGGTTTTGTTAATAGGCACGTTTCCAATCAAAATTGAATAAAATTTCATCTGCATTTTATTCGTTGGTGCGCGTCCAATCAAATTTGACTAAAATTTCACCTGGGTTTTGTTAATAGGCACGTTTCCAATCAAAATTGAATAAAATTTCATCTGCATTTTATTCGTTGGTGCGCGTCCAATCAAATTTGACTAAAATTTCACTTTGGTTTGGTTCATTGGCACATTCCCAATCTAATTTGACTAAAATTTAACTTAAGTTTGGTTCATTGGCACGTTTTCAATCAAATTAAACAAAAATTTCGCATGGATTTTGTTCGTTACTGCGCTTCCAATCAAATTTGACTAAAATTTCACTTGAGTTTGATTCATTAGCACGTTTCTAATCAAATTTGACTAAAATTTCACCTGAATTTTGTTCATTGGTGTGTTTCCAATCAAATTTGACTAAAATTTCACTTGAGTTTGATTCATTAGCACGTTTCTAATCAAATTTGACTAAAATTTCACCTGAATTTTGTTCATTGGTGTGTTTCCAATCGAATTTGACTAAAATTTCATCTGCATTTTGTTCATTGACATATTTCCAATCAAATTTGACTTAAATTTCAATTGAGTTTGGTTCATTGCGCATTTCCAATCAAATTTTACTAAAATTTCGTCTGAATTTTGTTCATTGGTGCGCTTCCAATCAAATTTGATCGAAATTTCACATTGGTTTGGTTCATTGGCGTGTTGCCAATCAAATTTGACTAAAATTTCACCTGGGTTTTGTTCATTGGTGTGTTTCCAATCAAATTTGACTAAAATTTCACTTCAGTTTTATTCATTGGCGCATTTTCAATCAAATTTATCTAAAATTTCACCTGAGTTTTGTTTATTGGCGTGTTTCCAATCAAATTTAACTAAAATTTCACTTGCATTTGACTCATTGGCGCATTTCCAATCAAATTTATCTAAAATTTCACCTGAGTTGTGTTCATTTGCGCGTTTACAATATAATTTAAAATTTCATGTGGATTTTGTTCTGTGGCATGTTTTCAATCAAATTTGATTAAAATTTCATCTGGGTTTTGTTCATTGGCGCGTTTCCAATCAAATTTGACTAAAATTTCGTCTGAATTTTGTTCGTTGGTGCACTTCCAATCAAATTTGACTAAAATTTCACTTGAGTTTGGTTCATTCGCGCATTTGCAATCAAATTTGACTAAAATGTCGTCTGGATTTTGTTCATTGGTGCGCTTCCAATGAAGTTTGAGTAAAATTCCACATTGATTTGCTTTATTGGCTCATTCCCAATCAAATTTGACTAAAATTTCACATGGATTTTGTTCATTTGCGTGTTTCCAATCAAATTTGACTAAAATTTCACATGAGTTTGATTCATTGGCCCGTGTCCAATCAAATTTGACTAAAATTTCACTTGAGTTTTGTTCATTGGCGTGTTTCCAATCGAATATGACTAAAATTTCACTTGAGTTTGATTCATTGCCACGTTTTCAAACAAATTAATCTAAAATTTTATCTGAGTTTGGTTCATTGGCGCATTTACAGTTAAATTTGACTAAAATTTTACCTAGATTTTGTTCATTAGCGCGTTTTCAATCAAATTTGACTAAAATTTCACCTGGGTTTTGTTCATGGGCGTGTTTCCAATCAAATTTGACTAAAATTTCACTAGCGTTTGATTCATTGGCACGTTTCCTATCAAATTTGACTAAAATTTTACATTGGTTTGGTTCATTGGCGTGTTACTAATCAAATTTGACTAAAATTTCACCTGGATTTTGTTCATTGGTGTGTTTCCAGTCAAATTTGACTAAAATTTCACTTCAGTTTTATTCATTAGCGCATTTCCAATCAAATTTGTCTAAAATCTCACCCGAGTTTTGTTTATTGGCGTGTTTTCAATCAAATTTGCCTAAAATTTCGCTTGCGTTTGATTCATTGGCGCGTTTCTTTATCTAAAATTACACTTGAGTTGTGTTCATTGGCGTGTTTACAATCAAATTTGACTAAAATTTCACGTGGATTTTGTTCATTGGCGTGTTTACAATCAAATTTGACTAAAATTTCACGTGGATTTTGTTCATTGGCGTGTTTACAATCAAATTTGATTAAAATTTCACCTAGGTTTTGTTCATTGGCGTGTTTCCAATTAAATTTGACTAAAATTTCAGTTGAGTTTGTTTCATTGGCGCGTTTCCAATGAAATTTGACTAAAATTTCACGTGGATTTTGTTCATTGGCGTGTTTCCAATTAAATTTGACTAAAATTTCAGTTGAGTTTGTTTCATTGGCGCGTTTCCAATGAAATTTGACTAAAATCTCGTCTGAATTTTGTTCATTGGTGCTCTTCCAATCAAATTTGACTAAGGCTTCACTTGAGTTTGATTCACTGGCCCGTTTTCAATCAAATTTGACTAAAATTTCACCGGGATTTCATTTATTGGCGTGTTTCCAGTCGAATTTGACTAAAATTTCACATTGGTTTGTTCATAGGTGTGTTCCCAATCAAATTTGACTAAAATTTAACCTGAGTTTGGTTCATTGGTGAGCTTCCAATCAAATTTGATTAAAATTTCTCTTGAGTTTTGTTCATTGACGTGTTTCCAATCAAATTTAACTAAAATTTCACTTGAGTTTGATTCGTTGGCACGTTCCCAATCAAATTTCATTAAAATTTCACCTGAGTTTCATTCATCGGTGCATTTGAAATCAAATTTGACTAAAATTTCACTTGAATTTTGTTCATTGGGGTGTTTTCAATCAAATTTGCCTAAAATTTCACTTGGATTTTGTTCATTGGCGCGTTTCCAATCAAATTTGAGGAGATTTTCATCTAGATTTCGTTCATCGGTGCACTTCCAACCAAATTTAACTAAAATTTCATCGGGATTTTATTCATTAGTGTGTTTCCTATCAAATTTGACTAAAATTTCACTTGAGTTTGGTTCACTGGCACATTCCCAATCAAATTCAACTAAAATTGCACTTGGATTTTGTTCGTTTGCGTGTTTCGAATCAAATTTGACTCAAATTTCACTTGAGTTTGATTCATTGGCGCATTCCCAATCAAATTTGACTAAAATTTCACATTGGTTTGGTTCATTAGCGCTTTTACAATCAAATTTGACTAAAATTTCACCTGAATTTTGTTTATTGGTGTGCTTCATATCAAATTTAACTAGAATTTCACCTGGGTTTTGTTCATTAGCGCGTTTCCAATCGAATTTGACTAAATTTTCCTCTGAATTTTGTTCATTGGTGCGCTTCCAATCAAATTTGACTAAAATCTCACATCAGTTTGGTTCATTGGCGCATTCCCAATCAAATTTGATTAAAATTTCACCTGAGTTCGGTTCATTGGTGCACTTCCAATAAAATTTGACTAAAATTTCACCTGTATTTTGTTTATTAGCGTGTTTCCTATCAAATTTGACTAAAATTTCACTTGAGTTTGGTTCATCGGCATTTTCAGAATCAAATTTTACTAAAATTTCTCCTGAATTTTGTTCTTTTGCGTGTTTCCAATCAAATTTGACTGGAATTTCACTTGAGTTTGATTAATTGGCGCGTTCCCAATCAAATTTAACTAAAATTTCATATTGGTTTGGTTCATTGGTGCATTTACAATCAAATTTAACTAAAATTTCACTTGAATTTTATTCATTGGGGTGTTTTCAATCAAATTTGACTAAAATTTCACCTGGGTTTTGCTCATTAGCGCGTTTCCAATCAAATTTGACTAAATTTTCGTTAGGATTTCGTTCACTGGTGCGCTTCCAATCAAATTTGACTAAAATTTCACCTGAATTTTGTTCATTAGCGTGTTTCCTATCAAATATGACTAAAATTTCACTTGAGTTTGGTTCATTTGCACCTTCCCAATCAAGTTTGGCTAAAATTTCACCTGGATTGTGTTCATTTACGTGTTTTCAATCGAATTTGACTAAAATCTCACTTGAGTTTGATTAATTGTCGCATTCCCAATCAAATTTGACTAGAATTTCACTCGAATTTGGTTCATTGGCGCGTTTACAACCAAATTTGATTAAAATTTCATCTGGATTTTGTTGATTGCCGTGTTTCCAATCAAATTGGACTAAAATTTCACCAGGATTTTGCTCATTGGCGCCTTTCCAATCAAATTTGACTAAAATTTCATCTGGATTTTGTTCATTGGTGCGCTTCTAATCAAATTTAACTAAAATTTCTCTTGGGTTTTGTTCATTGGCGTGCTTCTAATCAAATTTGACTAAAATTTCACATGAGTTTGATTCGTTGGCGCGTGCCTGAGTTTGGTTCATTGGTGCATTTACAATCAAATTTGACTTAAATTTCACCTGGATTTTGTTCGTTGGCGTGTTTTCAATCAACTTTGACTAAAATTTCACCAGGGTTTTGTTCATCAGCTTGTTTCCAAACAAATTTGACTAAAATTTCATCTGGATTTTGTTCATTGGTGTGCTTCCAATCAAATTCGACTAAAATTTCACTTGAGTTTGGTTCATTAGCGCGTTTGCAATCAAATTTGACTAAAATGTTGTTTAAAAGTTCATTGGTGCACTTCCAATCAAATTTGACTAAAATTTCACATTGATTTGGTTCACTGGCACGTTACCAATCAAATTTGACTAAAATTTCACGTTGGTTTGGTTCATTGGCGCGCTCCCAATCAAATTTGACTAAAATTTCCCCTTAGTTTGGTTCATTGGTGTGTTCACCACCACATTTGACTAAAATTTCACTTGAATTTTGTTCGTTGGCATATTTTCAATCAAATTTGACTAAAATTTCATCTGAATTTTGTTCAATGGTGCGTTTCCAATCAAATTTGATTAAAATTTCGTCTGGATTTTGTTCATTTGTGCACTTCAAATCAAATTCGACTAAAATTTCACTGAGTTTGGTTCATTAGCGCATTTGCAATCAAATTTGACAAAACTGTCGTCTGGATTTTGTTCATTGGTGCGCTTGCAATCTAATTTGACTAAAATTTCACATTGGTTTGGTACATTGGCACGTTTTCAATTAAATTTGACTAAACTTTATTCTAGATTTTGTTTATTGGCATGTTTTCAATCAAATTTGACTAAAATTTCACTTGAATTTGATTCATTAGTGCGTTTCCAATCAAATTTGACTAAAATTTCACCTGAGTTTTTTTCATTATCGTGTTTTCAATCAAATTTGATTAAAATTTCAGTTGAGTTTGATTCATTGGCGCGTTTCCAATCAAATTTATCTAAAATTTCACCTGAGTTTGGTTCGTTGGCGCATTTACAATAAAATTTGACTAAAATTTCTCCTGAATTTTGTTCATTAGCGTGTTTCCAATCAAGTTTGATTAAAATTTCACCTGTGTTTTGTTCATTGACGTGTTTCCAATCAGATTTGACTAAAATTTCAATTGAGTTTTGTTCGTTGGCGCATTTCCAATCAAATTTGACTAAAATTTCACTTGAGTTTGATTCACTGGCACGTTTCCAAACAAACGTGACTAAAATTTCACCAGGATTTCGTTCATTAGCATGTTTCCTATGAAATTTGACTAAAATTTCACTTGAGTTTGGTTCATAAGTAGGTTCCAAATTAAATTTGACTAAAATTTCACTTGAGTTTGATTCATTGGCATGTTTCCAATCATATTTGACTAAAATTTCACTTGAGTTTGGTTCATTGGCACGTTCCCAATCAAATTTGACTAAAATTTCACCTGGGCTATCTTCATTGGCGTGTTTCCAATCAAATTTGACTAAAATTTCACCTGAGTTTGATTCATTGGTGCGTTTACAATCAAATTTGACTAAAATTTCCCCTGAATTTTCTTCATTGGCGTGTTTCCATCGAAATTTGACTGAAATTTTGGTACGTTTCCAATTAAATTTGACTAAAATGCCACTTGAATTTGATTCATTGGCACGTTCTCAATCAAATTTGACTAAAATTTCACCTGTATTTGGTGGTGAAATTTTAGTCAGAATGATTGTAAACGTGGCAATGAACCAAACAAATGTGAAATTTTAGTTAAATTTGATTCAGAACGCGCCACTGAATCAAACTCAAGTGAAATTTTAGTCAAATTCGATTGGAAATAGGCAAATGAACAAAATTCAAGTGAAATTCAAGTCAAATTTGATTGGAAACGTGCCAATGATCCAAACTTAAGTGAAATTTTAGTCAAATTTGATAAGAAACACGCTAATGAACAAAATCCATATGAACTTTTAGTCAAATTTGACTGGAAGCACACCAATGAATGAAATCAAGATGAAAATTTAGTCAAATTTGATTGGAAACGTGCCAATTAACAAAACTCTGTTGAAATTTTAGTCAAATTTGATTGAAAATACCCCAATGAACAAAATCCAGGGGAAATTTTAGTCAAATTTGATTGTAAATGCACCAATGAACTAAACTCAGGAAAAATTTTAGTCAAATTTGAAAGGGAACGCGCCAACGAATCAAACTCAAGTGAAATTTTAGTCAAATTTGATTGGAAACATGCCAATGAACAAAACCCAAGAGAACTTTTAGTCAAATTTGATTAAAAACGTGCCAACGAACCAAACTAAAGTGAAATTCTAGTCTAATTTGATTGGAAACACGCCAATGAACAAAACCCAGATGAAATTTTAGTCAAATTTGATTGGAAGCGCAACAACGAACAAAATCCAAGCGAAATTTTAGTCTAATTTGATTGGAAACACGCAAATGAACAAAATCCAGGGAAATTTTTTGTCAAACTTGATTGGAAACACTCCAATGAACAAAATTCAGGCGAGATTTTAGTCAAATTTGATTGGGAACGCACCAATGAACCAAACTAAATTGAGATTTTAGTCAATTTTGACTGAAAACACGCTAATGGACAAAATTCAGGTAAAATGTTAGTCAAATTTGATTAGAATCGTGCCAGTGAATCAAACTCAAGTGAAATTTTAGTGAAATTTGATTGGAAACGCGCCAATGAACCGAACTCAGGTGAAATTTTAGACAAATTTGATTGGGAACGCACCAATGAACCAAACCAATGTAAAATTTTAGTCAAATTTGATTGGAAACGCGCCAATGAACCAAACCAATGTAAAATTTTAGTCAAATTTGATTGGAAGCGCACCAATGAACAAAATCCAGATGAAAATTTAGTCAAATTTGATTTGAAACGCACCAACGAACAAAATTCAGGTGAAATTCTAGTCAAATTTGATATGAAAGATGCCAATGAATAAAATTCAGATGAAATTTTAGTCAAATTTGATTGTAAACATGGCAATGAACCAAACAATTGTGAAATTTTAGTCAAATATGATGTGGAACGTGCCAATGAATCAAACTCAAGTGAAATTTTAGTCAAATTTGATTGAAAACATGCAAATGAACAAAATTTAAGTGAAATTTTAGTCAAGTTTGATTGGGAACGTGCCAATGAACCAAACTCAAGTGAAATTTTAGTCAAATTTAATAGGAAACACGCTAATGAACAAAATTCAGATGAAATTTTGGTCAAATTTGATTAGAAGCGCACTAATGAATGAAATCCAAACAAAAATTTAGTCAAATTTGATTGGAAACGCGCCAGTGAACAAAACTCAAGTGAAATTTTAGCCAAATTTGATTGAAAACACCCCAATGAACAAAATCAAGGGGAATTTTAAGTCAAATTTGATTATAAATGCTTCAATGGACGAAAATCAAGTCAAATTTGATAGGGAACGCGCCAACGAATCAAACTCAAGTGAAATTTTAGCCAAATTTGATTGGAAAAGTGCTAATGAACCAAACTCAAGTGAAATTTTAGTCAAATTTGACAAGAAACATGCCAATGAACAAAAATCCATGGGACTTTTTAGTCAAATATGATTGGAAACACACCAATAAACAAAATTCAGGTGAAATTTTAGTCAATTTTGATTGTAAACGCAATAATGAACAAAATTCAGGTGAAATTTTTGGCAAATTTGATTGGGAACGTGCCAATGAACCAAACCAATGTGAAATATTAGTCAAATTTGATAGGGAACGCCCCAACGAATCAAACTCAAGTGAAATTTTAGTCAAATTTGATTGGAGACGCACCAATGAACCAAACTCAAGTGGAATTTCAGTCAAATTTGACTGTAAACACGCAAATGAACAAAATCCAGGTGAAATTTTAGTCAAATTTGATTGGGAATGCACTAATGAACCAAACAAATGTGAAATTTTAGTCAAATTTGATTGTAAACATGCTAATGAACCAAACTCAGGTGAAATTTTAGTCGAATTTAATTGGAAACGTGCTAATGAATCAAACCAAGGGGAATTCTTAGTCAACTTTGATTCAAAACAGGCAAATGAACAAAATTCAGGTGAAATTTAGGCAAATTTGATTGGGAACGCGCCAAGGAACCAAACCAATGTGAAATTTAATTCAAATTTGATTGGAAACAAGCAAATGAACAAAATTCAGGTGAAATTTTAGTCATATTTGATTGGTAACATGCCAGTGATCAAACTCAAGTGAAATTTTAGTCAAATTTGATTGGAAATGTGCCAATGAACAAAATCCAGGTGAGATTTCTGTCAAATTTGATTGGAAACGCGCAAATGAACAAAACCAATGTGAAATTTTAGTAAAATTTTATTGGAAGCGCACCAATGAAAAAAATTGACATGGAATTTTAGTCAAATTTCATTGGAAACGCACCAATGAACCAAAATAAAGTTAAATTTTTGTCAAATTTGATTAGAAAAATGCAAATGAAAAAAATTCAGGTGAAATTTAACTCAAATTTGATTGGGAACGCGCCAATGATTCAAACTCAAGAGAAATTTAGTCAAATTTGATTGGAAACACGCCAATGAACAAAATTCAGTTGAAATTTTAGTCAAATTCTATTATAAACACGCCAATGAACCAAACCAATGTGAAATTTAAGTCAAATTTGATAGGAAACACGCAAATGAACAAATTTGAAGTGAAATTTTAGTAAAATTTGATTGGGAACGCTCCAATGAACCAAACTCAAGTGAAATTCGAGTCAAATTTGACAGGAAACACCCCAATAAACAAAATTCAGGTGAATTTTTAGTCAAATTTGATTGAAAACATGCCAATAAACAAAATTTAGGTGAAATTTTACTCAAATTTGATTGTAAACACACCAATGACCCAAATTCAGGTGAAATTTTAGTCAAACTTGATTGGAGACGTGTCAATGAACCAAGCCAATGTGAAACTTTGCTCAAATTTGATTGGAAACACACAAATGAACAAAATTCAGAAGAAATTTTAGTCAAATTTTATTTGGAATGCGCTAATGAACCAAACTCAAGTGAAATTTTAGTCAAATTTGATAGGGAACACGCAAATGAACGAACTCCAAGTGAAATTTTAGTCAAATTTGATTGCGAACGTGCCAATGAACCAAACTCAAATGAAATTTTAGTCAAATTTGATAGGAAACATGCCAATGAACTAAAATCAAGTGAAAATTTAGTCAAATTTAATTGGGAACGCGCCAATGAACCAAACTCAAGTGAAATTTTAGTCAAATTTGATTGAAAACACCCCCAGTGAACAAAATCCAAGAGAAATTTTAGTCAAATTTGATTGTAAATGCACCAATGAACCAAACTTAGGTAAAATTTTAGTCAAATTTGATAGGGAACGCACCAACGAATCAAACTCAAGTGAAATTTTAGTCAAATTTGATTGGATACGCGCCAACGAACCAAACTCAAGTGAAAATTTAGCCAAATTTGATTGGAAACGCACCAACGAACCAAATTTAAGTGAAATTTTAGTCAAATTTGATAGAAAACATGCAAATGAACAAAATCCAAGTGAAATTTTAGTCAAATTTGATAGAAAACATGCAAATGAACAAAATCCAAGTGAAATTTTAGTCAAATTTGATAGAAAACATGCAAATGAACAAAATCCAAGTGAAATTTTAGTCAAATTTGATAGAAAACATGCAAATGAACAAAATCCAAGTGAAATTTTAGTCAAATTTGATAGAAAACATGCAAATGAACAAAATCCAAGTGAAATTTTAGTCAAATTTGATAGAAAACATGCAAATGAACAAAATCCAAGTGAAATTTTAGTCAAATTTGATAGAAAACATGCAAATGAACAAAATCCAAGTGAAATTTTAGTCAAATTTGATAGAAAACATGCAAATGAACAAAATCCAAGTGAAATTTTAGTCAAATTTGATAGAAAACATGCAAATGAACAAAATCCAAGTGAAATTTTAGTCAAATTTGATAGAAAACATGCAAATGAACAAAATCCAAGTGAAATTTTAGTCAAATTTGATAGAAAACATGCAAATGAACAAAATCCAAGTGAAATTTTAGTCAAATTTGATAGAAAACATGCAAATGAACAAAATCCAAGTGAAATTTTAGTCAAATTTGATAGAAAACATGCAAATGAACAAAATCCAAGTGAAATTTTAGTCAAATTTGATAGAAAACATGCAAATGAACAAAATCCAAGTGAAATTTTAGTCAAATTTGATAGAAAACATGCAAATGAACAAAATCCAAGTGAAATTTTAGTCAAATTTGATAGAAAACATGCAAATGAACAAAATCCAAGTGAAATTTTAGTCAAATTTGATAGAAAACATGCAAATGAACAAAATCCAAGTGAAATTTTAGTCAAATTTGATAGAAAACATGCAAATGAACAAAATCCAAGTGAAATTTTAGTCAAATTTGATAGAAAACATGCAAATGAACAAAATCCAAGTGAAATTTTAGTCAAATTTGATAGAAAACATGCAAATGAACAAAATCCAAGTGAAATTTTAGTCAAATTTGATAGAAAACATGCAAATGAACAAAATCCAAGTGAAATTTTAGTCAAATTTGATAGAAAACATGCAAATGAACAAAATCCAAGTGAAATTTTAGTCAAATTTGATAGAAAACATGCAAATGAACAAAATCCAAGTGAAATTTTAGTCAAATTTGATAGAAAACATGCAAATGAACAAAATCCAAGTGAAATTTTAGTCAAATTTGATAGAAAACATGCAAATGAACAAAATCCAAGTGAAATTTTAGTCAAATTTGATTGGAAACGCGCAAATGAACAAAACTCAGGTGAAATTTTAGTCAAATTTGATTGGAAAAGCGACAAAAAATGAAACTCAAACAAAATTTTAGTTAAATTTTATTGGAAGCGCGCAAATGAACAAAATCGAGATAAAATTTTAGTCAAATTTGATTGGAAACGCGCCAATGAATCACACTCAAGCAAAATTCTAGTCAAATTTGATTGGAAAAACGAAAACGAACAAAATTCAGGTGAAATTTTAGTCAAATTTGATTGGGAACGCGCCAATGAACTAAACTCAAGTGAAATTTTAGTCGAATTTGATAGATACACGCCAACAAGCAAAATCCAGGTGAAATTGTAGTTAAATTTGATTGGGAACGTGCTAGTGAATCAAACTGAAGTGAAATTTCTGTCAAATTTGATTGAGAACACGCCAAAGAATGAAACTCAAGTGAAATTTTAGTCAAATTTTATTGGAAGTGCACCAATGAACAAAATCGAGATGAAATTTTAGTCAAATTTGATTGGAAACGCGCCAATGAACCAAATTCAAGTGAAATTTTAGTCAAATTTGATTGGAAAAACAAAAATGAACAAAATTCAGGTAAAATTTTAGTCAAATTTGATTGGAAACGCGCTGATGAACCAAACTTAAGTAAAATTTTAGTCAAATTTGATAGGAAACATGCCAATGAACAAAATTTAGGTGAAATTTTAGTCAAAATTGATTGGAAACGCGCCAATGAACCAAACTCAAGTGAAATTTTAGTCAAATTTGATAGCATACACGTCAACGAACAAAATTTAGGTGAAATTTTAGTCAAATTTGATTGGGAACGTGCCAGTGAATCAAGCTGAAGTGAAATTTTAGTTAAATTTGATTGAAAACGCACCAATCCACTAAACACAGTTGAAATTTTAGTCAAATTTAATTGGTAACGGCTCGTGAACCAAACCAATGTGAAATTTAAGTCAAATTTGATTGGAAACACGCCAATTAACAAAATTCAGGTGAAATTTTAGTCAAATTTGATTGGTAACGCGCCAATGAACCAAACCAATGTGAAATTTTAGTCAAATTTGATTGGAAATGTGCCAATGAACAAAATTCAGGTGAAATTTTAGTCAAATTTGATTGGAAACGCGCCAAAGAACCAAACCAATGTGAAATTTTAGTCAAATTTTATTGGAAGCGCACTAATGAAAAAAATCGAGATGAAACTTTAGTCAAATTTGATTGGAGACGCACCAATGAACCAAACTCAAGTGCAATTTCAGTCAAATTTGATTGGAAACACGTAAATGAAAAAAATTCAGGTGAAATTTTAGTTAAATTTGATTGGGAACGTGGCAATGAACCAAACTCCGGTGAAATTTTAGTCAAATTTGATTGGGAACGCGCTAATGAACCAAACCAATGTCAAATTTTAGTCAAATTTGATAGAAAACATGCCAATGAACAAAATTTAGGTGAAATTTTAGTCAAGTCTGATTGGGAACACGCCAATGAACCAAACCAATGTGAGATTTAATTCAAATTTGATTGGAAACACGCAAATGAACAAAATCTAGGTGAAATTTTAGTCAAATTTGATTGGCAACGTGCCAATGAATCAAACTCAAATGAGATTTTAGTCAAATTTGATTGGAAACGTGCTAATGAACAAAATACAGGTGAAATTTTAGTCAAATTTGATTGGAAACGCGCAAATGAACGAAACCAATGTGAAATTTTAGTCAAATATTATCGGAAGTGCACCAATGAAAAAAATCGAGACGGAGTTTTAGTTAAATTTGATTGGAAACGTACCAATGAACCAAACTCAAGTTAAATTTTAGTCAAATTTGATTGGAAAAATGCAAATGAAAAAAATTCAGGTGAAATTTAGTCAAATTTGATTGGGAACGCGCCAATGAACCAAACTCAAATGAAATTTCAGTTATATTTGATAGGAAACGTACCAAAGAACAAAATTCAGGTGAAATTTTAGTCAAATTTGATTGGGAACCCACCAATGAGCCAAACTCAAGTGAAATTTTAGTCAAATTTGATAGGAAACATATCATTGAACAAAATCCATGTGGATTTTTAGTCTAATTTGATTGGAAACACACTAATAAACAAAATTCAGGTGAAATTTTAATCAAATTTGATTGTAAACGCACCAATGAACCAAATTCAGGTGAAATTTTAGTCAAATTTGATAATGAACAAAACTCAGGTGAAACTTTAGTCAAATTTGAATGGAAACGCGTCAATGAACTAAACACGTGTGAAATTTTTGTCAAATTTGATTGCTAACGCGCCAATGAACCAAACTCATGTGAAATTTTAGTCAAATTTGTTTGGAAACATGCCAACGAACAAAGCCTGTGCGAAATTTTTGTCAAATTTAATTGGAAACACGCCAACGAACAAAATTCAGGTGAAATTTAGTCAAATTTGATTGGGAACGCGCCAATGAACCAAACTCAAATGAAATTTCAGTTATATTTGATAGGAAACGTACCAAAGAACAAAATTCAGGTGAAATTTTAGTCAAATTTGATTGGGAACCCACCAATGAGCCAAACTCAAGTGAAATTTTAGTCAAATTTGATAGGAAACATGCCATTGAACAAAATCCATGTGGATTTTTAGTCTAATTTGATTGGAATTTGATTGGAAACACACCAATAAACAAAATTCAAGTGAAATTTTAATCAAATTTGATTGTAAACGCACCAATGAACCAGATTCAGGTGAAATTTTAGTCAAATTTGATGGGAAACACGCAAATGAACAAAATCCTAGTGAAATATTGGTCAAATTTTATTGGGAATGCGCCAATGAATTAAACTCAAGGGAAATTTTAGTCAAATTTGATAGGAAACACGCTAATGAACAAAATTCAAGTGAAATTTTAGTCAAATTTGATTGGAAACGCGATAGTGAGTCANCAAGTGAAATTTTAGTGAAATTTGATTGAAAACACGCCAATGAACAAAATTCAAGTGAAATTTTAGTTAAATTTGATTGGAAACACGCCAATGAACTAAACTAATGTGAAATTATAGTAAATTTTAGTGAAATTTGATTGGAAACGCGATAGTGAGTCAAACTCAAGGGAATTTTTGTCAAATTCCATTGGAAGCGCAGCAATGAACAAAATCCAAGCGAAATTTTGGCCAAATTTGATTGAAAACCTGCCAACGAATCAAACTCAGGTGAAATTTTAGACAAATTTGATTGGGAATGCGCCAATGAACCAAACCAATGTGAAATTTTAGTCAAATTTGATTGTAAACACGCAATTGAACAAAATCCAGGTGAAATTTTTGTCAAATTGGATTGGGAATGCGCCAATGATTCAAACTCAAGTGAAATTTTAGTCAAATTTGATTGGAATCACGCCAATGAACAAAATCCAGGTGAAATTTTAGTTAAATTTGATTGTAAACGTACTAATGAACCAATCCAATGTGAAATTTAAGTCAAATTTGATAGGAAACACGTAAATGAACAAAATTCAAGTGAAATTTTAGTCAAATTTTATCAGGAACGCGCCAATGAACCAAACTCAAGTGAAATTTTAGTCAAATTTTATCAGGAACGCGCCAATGAACCAAACTCAAGGGAAATTTTAGTCAACTTTGATAGGGAACACGCTAATGAACAAAATCCAGGTAAAATTTTAGTTAAATTTGATTGGATACCCGATAGTGAGTTAGTCTCAAGTGAAATTTTAGTCAAATTTGATTGGCAGTGCAGCAATGAATGATATCTATGCGAAATTTTAGCCAAATTTGATTGGAAATGTGCCAACGAACCAAACTCAGGTGAAATTTTAGTCAAATTTGATTGGGAATGTGTCAATGAACCAAACAATGTGAAATTTTAGTCAAATTTGACTGGAAACACGCAAGTGAACAAAATCTAGGTGAAATTTTAGTCAAATTTGATTGGGAACACGCCAATGATTCAAATTCAAGTGAAATTTTAGTCAAATTTGATTGGAAACACGCCAATGAAAAAAATTCAGGTGAAATTTTAGATAAATTTGATTATAAATGCGCCAATGAACCAAACCAATGTAAAATTTTAGTCAAATTTGATAAGAAACACACAAATGAACAAACTCGAAGTGAAATTTTTGTCAAATTTGATTGGGAAGGCTCCAATGAACCAAACTCAAGTGAAATTTTAGTCAAATTTGATAGGAAACACGCCAATAAACAAAATTCAGGTGAATTTTTGGTCAAATTTGATTGGAAACGTGCCAATCAACAAAATTTAGGTGAAAATTTAGTCAAATTTGATTGGAAACGTGCCAATCAACAAAATTTAGGTGAAAATTTACTCAAATTTGATTATAAACGCACCAATGAACTAAACTCAGGTGAAATTTTAGTCAAATTTGATTGGGAACACGCCAACGAACCAAACCAATGTGAAATTTTAGTCAAATTTGATTGGAAACATGTAAATGAACAAAATTCAGATGAAATTTTAGTAAAATCTTATTGGGAACGCCCTAATGAACCAAACTCAAGTGAAATTTTAGTCAAATTTTATAGGAAACATGCAAATGAACAAACTCCGAGTGAAATTTTAGTCAAATTTGAGTGCGAACGTGCCAATGAACCAAACTCAATCGAAATTTTAGTTAAATTTGATAGGAAACACGCTAATGAACAAAACTCAAGTGAAATTTTAGTCAAATTTGATTGGCAACGAGCCAATGATTCAAACTAAAGTGAAAATTTAGTCAAATTTGGTAGGGAACACGCTAACGAATCAAACTCAAGTGAAATTTTAGTCAAATTTGATTGGAAACGCGCCAATGAACAAAATTCAAGTTAAATTTTAGTCAAATTTGATTGAGAACACGCCAATTAACCAAACTCAAGTGAAATTTTAGTCAATTTTGATAGGAAACACGCCAATGATCAAACTCCATGTGAATTTTTAGTCAAATTTGATTGGAAACACGCCAATAAACAAAATTCAGGTGAAATTTTAGTAAAAATTTGATTGTAAACGCGCTAATGAACCAAACCAATGTAAAATTTTAGTCACATTTGATAGGAAATAGGCAAATGAACAAAATCTAGGTGAAATTTTAGTCAAAATTTATTTAGAACGCGCCAATGAACCAAACTCATGGGAAATTTTAGTAAACTTTGATAGGAAACACACCAATGAACAAAATTCAGGAGAAATTTTAGTCAAATTTGATTGGAAATGTGATAGTGAGTCAAACTCATGTGAAATTTTAGTTAAATTTGATTGGAAGCGTAGCAGTGAACGATATCCAGGCGAAATTTTTAGCCAAATTTGATTAGAAACTCTCCAACGAACCAAACCCAGGTGAAATTTTAGTCAAATTTGATTGGGATTGCACCAATGTACCAAACCAATGTGAAATTTTAGTCAAATTTGATTGGAAACAAGCAAATGAACAAAATTCAGGTGAAATTTTAGTCAAAGTTGATTGGGAACGCGCCAATGATTCAAACTCAACTGAAATTTTAGTCAAATTTTATTGGAAACACGCCAATGAACAAAATTCAAACGAAATTTTAGTCAATTTCGATTAAAAACGCGCCAATGAACCAAACCACTGTGAAATTTAAGTCAAATTTGATAGGAAACACGCAAATGAACAAACTCGAAGTGAAATTTTAGTCAATTTTGATTGGGAACGCTCCAATGAATCAAGCTCAAGTGAAATTTTAATCAAATTTGACAGGAAACATGCCAATGAACAAAATCCAGGTGAATTCTTAGTCAAATTTGATTAGAAACACGCCAATAAACAAAATTCAGGTGAAGTTTTACTCAAATTTGATTGTAAATGCACCAATGACCCAAACTCAGGTGAAATTTTAGTTAAATTTGATTGAGAACACGCCAATGAACCAAGCCAATGTGAAGTTTTAGTCAAATTTGATTGGAAACACGCAAATGAACAAAATCCAGATGAAATTTTAGTCAAATTTAATTGGGAATGCGCTAATGAACCAAACTCAAGTGAAATTTTAGTCAATTTTGATAGGAAACACGCAAATGAACAAACTCCAAGTGAAATTTTAGTCAAATTTTATTGCGAACGCACTAATGAACCAAACTCAAATGAAATTTTAGTAAAATTTGACAGGAAACACGCCAATGAACCAAACTCAAGTGAAATTTTAGTCGAATTTGATTAGGAACGAGCTAATGAACCAAACTCAAGTGAAATTTTAGCCAAATTTGATTGGAAGGTGAAATTTTAGCCAAATTTTACTGGAAACTTTCCAATGAACCAAGCTCAAGTGAAATTTTTTGATTGGAAACGTGCCAACAAACTAAACTCAAGTGAAATTTTATTCTAATTTGATTGGGAATACGCCAATGAACCAAACCAATGTGAAATTTTATTCAAATTTGATTGGAAACACGCAAATGAACAAAATTCAAGTGAAATTTTAGTCAAATTGGATTGGGAACGTGCCAATTATTCAAGCTCAAGTGAAATTTTAGTCAAATTTGATTGGAAACATGCTAATGAATGAAATTCAGGTGAAATTTTTGTCAAATTTGATTGTAAACGCGCCAATGAACCAAACCAATCTAAAATTTTAGTCAAATTTGATAGAAAACATGCAAATGAACAAAATTTAAGTGAATTTTTAGTCAAATTTTATTGGGAACGCGCCAATGAACCAAACCAATCTAAAATTTTAGTCAAATTTGATAGAAAACATGCAAATGAACAAAATTTAAGTGAATTTTTAGTCAAATTTTATTGGGAACGCGCCAATGAACCAAACTCAAGGGAAATTTTAATCAACTTTGAAAGGAAACACACCAATGAACAAAATCCAAGTGAAATTTCAGTCAAATTCGATTGAAAACACGTAAACGAACAAAATCCAGATGAAATTTTAGTCAAATTTGATTGGAAGTGCAGCAATGAATGATATCCAGGGGAAATTTTAGTCAAATTTGATTGGGAGCGTGCTAATGATTCAAGCTCAAGCGAAATTTTAGTCAAATTTGATTGGAAATACTCCAATGAACAAAATTCAGCTGAAATTTTTGTCAAATTTGATTGTAAACGCGCCAATGAAACAAACCAATGTGAAATTTTAGTCAAATTTGATAGAAAACATGCAAATGAACAAAATCCAAGTGAAATTTTAGTCAAATCTTATTGGGAACGCGCCAATGAACCAAGCTCAAGGGAAATTTTAGTCAACTTTGAAAGGAAACACACCAATGAACAAAATTCAGGTGAAATTTTAGTCAAATTTGATTGGAAATGCAATAGTAAGTCAAACTAATGTGAAATTTTAGTCAAATTTGATTGGAAGCGCAGCAATGAATGATATCCAGGCGAAATTTTAGCCAAATTTGATTGGAAATGCAATAGTAAGTCAAACTAATGTGAAATTTTAGTCAAATTTGATTGGAAGCGCAGCAATGAATGATATCCAGGCGAAATTTTAGCCAAATTTGATTGGAAACACGCCAACGAACCAAACTCAGGTGAAATTTTAGTTAAATTTGATTGGGAACGCGCCAATGAACCATACCAATGTGAAATTTTACTCAAATTTGATTGGAAACAAGCAAATGAACAAAATACAGGCGAAATTTTAGTCAAATTGGTTTGGGAATGCGCCAATGATTCAAACTCAAGTGAAATTTTAGTCAAATTTGATTGTAAACACGCCAATGAACTAAACCAATGTGGAATTTTAGTCGAATTTGATAGGAAACATGCAAATGAACTTACTCCGAGTGAAAGTTTAGTCAAATTTGATTGGGAACGCGCCAATGAACTAAACTCAAGTGAAATTTTTATTAAATTTGACAGGAAACACGCCAATGAACAAAATTCAGATGAATTTTTAGTCAAATTTGATTGGAAACATACTAATAAAAAAATTCAGGTGAAATTTTAGTAAAATTTGATTGTAAACGCACTAATGAACCAAACTCAGGTGAAATTTTAGTCAATTTTGATTGGGAATGTGCCAATGAACCAAACCAATGTGCAATATGAGTTAAATTTGACTGGAAACACACTAATAAATAAAATTCAGGTGAAATTTTAGTAAAATTTGATTAGAAACACGCAAATGAACAAAATTTAGGTGAAATTTTAGTCAAATTGGATTGGGAATGTGCCAATGATTCAAACTCAAGTGAAATTTTATTCAAATTTGATTGGAAACACGCCAATGAACAAAATTCAGGAGAAATTTTAGTTAAATTTGATTGTAAACGCGCCAATGAACCAATCCAATGTGAAATTTAAGTCAAATTTGATAGGAAACGTGCAAATGAACAAAATCCAAGTGAAATTTTAGTCAAATTTTATCGGGAACGCGCCAATGAACCAAACTCAAGGGAAATTTTAGTCAACTTTGATAGGGAACATGCTAATGAAAAAAATTCAGGTGAAATTTTAGTCAAATTTGATTGGATACGCGATAGTGAGTCAGTCTCAAGTGAAATTTTAGCCAAATTTGAATGAAAACATGCCAACGAACTAAATTCAGGTGAAATTTTAGTCAAATTTGATTGGGAATGCGTCAATGATCCAAACCAATGTGAAATTTTAGTCAAATTTTATTATAAACGTGCCAATGAATCAATCCAATGTGAAATTTTAGTCAAATTTGATAGGAAACACGCAAATGAACAAACTCGAAATGAAATTTTTGTCAAATTTGATTGGGAACGCTCTAATGAACTAAACTCAAGTGAAATTTTAGTCAAATTTAATAGGAAACACGTCAATGAACAAAATTTAGATGAATTTTTAGTCAAATTTGATTGGAAACATGCCAATAAACAAAATTCAGGTGAAAATTTACTCAAATTTGATTATAAACGCACAAATGAACCAAACTCAGGTGAAATTTTAGTCAAATTTGATAGGGAACACGCCAATAACCAAATCAATGTGAGATTTTATTCAAATTTGGTTGGAAACACCCAAATGAACAAAATCCAGATGAAATTTTGGTCAAATTTTATTGGGAACGCACTAATGAACCAAACGTAAGTGAAATTTTAGGCAAATTTTATAGGAAACATGCATATGAAATTTTAGTCAAATTTAACGGGAAACACGCCAATGAACAAAATCCAGGTGAATTTCTACTCAAATTTGATTCGAAACATGCCAATAAACAAAATTCAGGTGTAATTTTAGTCAAGTTTGATTGTAAACGCACCAATGAACCAAAACTCAGGTGAAATTTTCGTCAAATTTTATTGGGAAAGCGCCAATGAACCAAACCAATGTGAAATTTTAGTCAAATTTGATTGGAGACACGCTAATGAACAGAATCTAGGTGAAATTTTAGTGTAATTTGATTGTAAATGCGCCAATGAAACGAACTCAGTGAATTTTTTTTCAAATTTGATTGGGAACAAGCTAATTAACCAAACTAATGTGAAATTCAAGTCGAATTTGATTGGAAGCTCACCAATGAACAAAATCCAGACGAAATTTTAGTCCAATTTGATTGAAAACGTGCCAATGAGCCAAATTCAAGTGAATTTTTTTTTTCAAATTTGATTGGAAACACGCCAATGAACAAAACTCAGGTGAAATTTTGGTAAAATTTGATTGTGAACGCGCCAATGAACCAAACAAATGTGAAATTTTAGTCAAATTCGATAGGAAACACCCCATTGAACAAAATCCAGTTGAAATTTTAGTCAAATTTGATTGAAAACGCGCCAGTGAATCATACTAAAGTGAAATTTTAGACAAATTTGATTGGAAGCGCAGTAATGAACAAAATCCAGGCGAAATTTTAGTCAAATTTGATTAGAAACGCACCAATGAACCAAACATAGGCGAAATTTTAGTTGAATTTGATTGGAAACTGGAAACCTGCCAATGAACCAAACCAATGTGAAATTTTAGTTAAATTTGATTGGCAACATGCCAATGAACAAAATCTAGGTGAAATTTTAGTCAAATTTGATTGGGAACGCGCCAATGAACCGAACTCAAGTGAAATTTTAGTCAAATTTGCTAGGAAACACGCCAATGAAGAAAATCTAGGCGAAATTTTAGTCAAATTTAATTGGAAACGCGCCAATGAACCAAACTAATATGAAATTTTAGTCAAATTTGGTTGAAAACACGCAAATGAGCAATATCCATAAGAAATTTTAGTCAAATTTGATTGTAAACATGCCAATGAACTAAACTCAGGTGAAATTTTAGTCAAATTTGATTGGGAACGTGCCACTGAACCGAACCAATGTGAAATTTTAGTCAAATTTGATTCGGAAACATGCAAATGAACAAAAATCAGGTAAAATTTTAGTCAAATTATATTTGAAACGTGCGAATGAACCAAACTCAAGTGAAATTTTAGTCAAATTTGATATGAAACACGGTAATGAACAAAATTCAGGTGAAATTTTAATCAAATTTGATTGGAAACATGCCAATGAACAAAATCCAGGTGAAATTTTTGTCAAATTTGATTGTAAACGCGCCCATGAACTAAATTGAGGTGAAATTTTGGTCAAATTAGATTGGGAACGCGCCAAAGAACGAAACTCAAAAGAAATTTTAGTTAAATTTTATTGGAAGCGCACCAATGAGCAAAATCAAGATTAAATTTTGGTCAAATTTGATTGGAAACGCGCCAATGAACCAAATTCAAGCGAAATTTTAGTCAAATTTGATTGGAAAAACAAAAATGAATAAAATTCAGGTGAAATTTTAGTCAGATTTGATTGGGACCGCGCCAATGAACCAAACTCAAGTGAAATTTTAGTCAAATTTGACAGCATACACGCCAACGAACAAAGTCCAGGTCAAATTGTTGTCAAATTTGATTGAAAATGCACCAATCTACCAAACACAGTTGAAATTTTAGTCAAATTTGACAGCATACACGCCAACGAACAAAGTCCAGGTCAAATTGTTGTCAAATTTGATTGAAAATGCACCAATCTACCAAACACAGTTGAAATTTTAGTCAAATTTAATTGATAACGGCCCGTGAATCAAACCAATGTGAAATTTAAGTCAAATTTGATTGGAAACACGTCAATTAACAAAATCCAAGTGAAATTTTAGTCAAATTTGACTGTAAACGCCCCAATGAACTAAATTCAGGTAAAATTTTAGTCAAATTTTATTGGGATGAACCAAACCAATGTGTAATTTTAGTCAAATTTGACTGTAAACGCCCCAATGAACTAAATTCAGGTAAAATTTTAGTCAAATTTTATTGGGATGAACCAAACCAATGTGTAATTTTAGTCAAATTTGATTGGAAACGCGCTAGTAAATCAAATTCAAGTGAAATTTTAGTCAAATTTGATTGGAAGCGCAGCAATGAACAATATTTAGGAGAAATTTTAGTCAAATTTGATTGGAAACGTGCCAATGAACCAAACACAGGTGAAATTTTAGTTAAATTTGATTAGGAACATGCCAATGAACCAAACCAATGTTAAATTTAATTCAAATTTGATTGGAAACACGCAAATGAACAAAAAGAGGTAAATTGCCAGAAAGTTTCTTAAATTTGATCCTTGCATCATCTGGTCTCGATCGGATTAACTCTTTGACGAAATGGATGCTTTAGGGGAAGGACTGCAGAGAATACTTGATCCAAATAGCAAGAAGAAGCCTAACAATGAAATCAGCAGCCCCTTTTGTCACCCCAGGTGAGGAGTTCGGCTAAGCTGGAAAGATAGATCGAGTTTAACCTCTTGAGTTCATCGCCTATGGAAGCTTGCTGATAGCGAGGAAGTGATGACATGCTGAGCCTTTCTTTGCCAGGAGAGGAAGAGAAAAAGGGTCATACAAAGGCTGAATAAAGCTCTCTTGGAGTAGCATCTGAATGTCCAGGTGAAATTTTAGTCAAATTTGATTGGTAATGCGCCAGTGAATCCAACTGAAGTGAAACTTTAGTCAAATTTGATTGGAAACGATCCAATGAACAAAATTCAGGTGAAATTTTAATCAAATTTGATTGGAAACATACCAACAAACCAAACCAATGTGAAATTTTAGTCAATTTTATTGGAAGCACACCAATGAAAAAAAATCGAGATGAAATTTTAGTCAAATTTGATTGGAGACGCACCAATGAACCAAACTCAAGTGAAATTTCAGTCAAATTTGATTGGAAACATGCAAATGAACAAAATCCAGGTGAAATTTTAGTCAAATTTGATTGGAGACGCACCAATGAACCAAACTCAAGTGAAATTTCAGTCAAATTTGATTGGAAACATGCAAATGAACAAAATCCAGGTGAAATTTTAGTCAAATTTGATTGGGAACGCACCAATAAACCAAACAAATGTGAAATTTTAGTGAAATTTGATTTTAAACGTGCCAATGAAACAAACTCAGGTGAAATTTTAGTCGAATTTGATTGGGAACGCACTAATGAACCAAACTAATGTGAAATTTTAGTCAAATTTGATTGAAAATAGGCCAGTGAACAAAATCTAGGGGAAATTTACGTCAAATCTGATTGGGAATGCGCCAATGAATCAAACTAATGTGAAATTTAATTCAAATTTGATTGGAAACACGCAAATGAACAAAATTCAGGTGCAATTTTAGTCAAATTTGATTGGTAACGTGCTAGTGAATCAAACTCAAGCGAAATTTTAGTCAAATTTGATTGGAAATGTGCCATTAACAAAATCTAGGTGAAATTTTAGTCAAATTTGATTGGAAACACGCAAATGAACGAAACCAATGTGAGATTTTAGTCAAATATTATTGGAAGCGCACCAACGAAAAAAATCGAGATGGAATTTTAGTCAAATTTGATTGGAAAAATGCCAGTGAAAAAAATCTAGGTGAAATTTTAGTTAAATTTGATTGGGAACGCACCAACGAACCAAACTTAAGTGAAATTTCAGTCATATTTGATAGGAAACGCACCAAAGAACAAAATTCAGGTGAAATTTTAGTCAAATTTGATTGGGAACGCGCCAATGAGCCAAACTCAAATGAAATTTTAGTTAAATTTGATAGGAAACACGCCATTGAACAAAATCCATGTGAATTTTTAGTCAAATTTGATTGGAAACATGCTAATAAACAAAATTCAGGTGAAATTTTAGTCAAATTTGATAGGAAACACGCCATTGAACAAAATCCATGTGAATTTTTAGTCAAATTTGATTGGAAACATGCTAATAAACAAAATTCAGGTGAAATTTTAGTCAGATTTGATTGTAAATGCACCAATGAACCAAACTCAGGTGAAATTTTAGTCAAATTTGATTGAAAACACGCCAATGAACGAAACAATGTGGAGTTTTAGTCAAATTTGATAGGAAACACGCAAATGAACAAACTCCAAGCAAAATTTTCGTCAAATTTGAGAGGAAACATGCTAATGAACAAAATCCAGGTAAATTTTTAGTCAAATTTGATTGGAAACACGCCAATAAACAAAATTTAGGTGAAATTTTAGTAAAATTTGATTGTAAACGCACCAATGAACCAAACTCAGGTGAAACTTTAGTCAATTTTGATTGAGAATTCGCCAATAGACCAAATCAATGTGAAATTTTAGTCAAATCTGATAGGAAACACGCCAATAACAAAAAGTTAGGTGAAATTTTAGTAAAATTTGATTGGAAACACGCAAATGAACAAAATCTAGGTGAAATTTTAGTCAAATTGGATTGGGAATGCGCAAATGATTCAAACTCAAGTGAAATTTTTGTCAAATTTGATTGGAAACACGCCAATGAGCAAAAGTCAGGTGAAATTTTAGTCAAATTTGATTGTAAATGCGCCAATGAACCAATCCAATGTGAAATTTAAAGCAAATTTGATAGGAAACACGCAAATGAACAAAATCCAAGTGAAATTTTAGTCAAATTTTATCGGGAACGTGCTAATGAACCAAACCCAAGGGAAATTTTAGTCAACTTTGATAGGGAACACGCTAATGAACAAAATCCAGGTGAAATTTTAGTCAAATTTGATTGGATACGCGATAGTGAGTCAGTCTCAAGTGAAATTTTAGTCAAATTTGATTAGAAGCGCAGCAATGAACGATATCCAGGCGAAATTTTAGCCAAATTTGATTGGAAACGTGCCAACGAACTAAACTCAGGTGAAATTTTAGTCAAATTTGATTAGAAGCGCAGCAATGAACGATATCCAGGCGAAATTTTAGCCAAATTTGATTGGAAACGTGCCAACGAACTAAACTCAGGTGAAATTTTAGTCAAATTTGATTGGAAACATGCAAATGAACAAAATTCAGATGAAATTTTAGTCAAATTTTATTGGGAACACGCTAATAAACCAAACACAAGTGAAATTTTAGTCAAATTTTATAAGAAACATGCAAATGAAATTTTAGTCAAATTTAACAGGAAACATGCCAATGAACAAAATTCAGGTGAATTTCTACTCAAATTTGATTGGAAACATGCCAATAAAAAAAATTCAGGTGTAATTTTAGTCAAATTTGATTGTAAACACACCAATGGACCAAAACTCAGGTGAAATTTTTGTCAAATTTTATTGGGAAAGCACCAATGAACCAAACCAATGTGAAATTTTAGTCAAATTTGATTGGAAACATGCCAATGAACAAAATCTAGGTGAAATTTTAGTGTAATTTGATTGTAAATGCGCCAATGAAATGAACTCAGGTGAAATTTTTTTAAATTTGATTGGGAACGAGCTAATGAACCAAACCAATGTGAAATTCAAGTCGAATTTGATTGGAAGCGCACCAATGAACAAAATCCAGACGAAATTATAGTCCAATTTGATTGAAAACGCTCCAATGAGCCAAACTCAAGTGAATTTTTGTTTCAAATTTCAATGGAAACACACGAATGAACAAAACCCAGGTGAAATTTTGGTAAAATTTGATTGTGAACGCGCCAATGAACCAAACAAATGTGAAATTTAGTCAAATTCAATAGGAAACACGCCATTGAACAAAATCCAGGTGAAATTTTAGTCAAATTTGATTGGAAATGTGCCAGTGAATCATACTTAAGTGAAATTTTAGTCAAATTTGATTGGAAGCGCAACAATGAACAAAATTCAAGCGAAATTTTAGTCAAATTTGATTGGAAACCCGCCAATGAACCAAACCAATGTGAAATTTTAGTCAAATTTGATAGAAAACACACCAACGAAAAAAATTCAGGTCAAATATTAGTCAAATTTGATTAGAAACGCGCAAATGAATCAAAGTAATGTGAAATTTTAGTCAAATTTTATTGGAAGCGCACCAATGAATAAAATCGAGATGAAATTTTAGTCAAATTTGATTGGAGACGCACCAATGAACCAAACTCAAGTGAAATTTCAGTCAAATTTGATTGGAAACACGCAAATGAACAAAATTTAGGTGAAATTTTAGTCAAATTTGATTGTAAACGTGCCAATGAACCAAACTCAGGTGAAATTTTAGTCGAATTTGATTGGGAACGCGCTAATAAACCAAACCAACGTGAAATTTTAGTCGAATTTGATTGAAAACACTCTAATGAACAAAATCCAGGTGAAATTTTAGTCAAATCTAATTGGGAACGTGCCAATGAACCAAACCAATGTGAAATTTAATTCAAATTTGATTGGAAACACGCAAATGAACAAAATCCAGGTGAAATTTTAGTCAAAATTGATTGGTAATGTGCCAGTGAATCAAACTCAAGTGAAATTTTAATCAAATTTGATTGAAAACGTGCCAATGAACAAAATCCAGGTGAAATTTTAGTCAAATTTGATTGGAAACGCTCAAATGAACGAAACCAATGTGAAATTTTAGTTAAATTTTATTAGAAGCACACCAATGAAAAAATCGAGATGGAATTTTAGTCAAATTTGATTGGAAACGCACCAATGAACCAAACTCAAGTTAAATTTTTGTAACGCCCCAACCCCTAGTGGAAAACATGCAAATATTTCATATTATGCAATCCCCTTTAAGCCCTTAGCTTTTGCCCAAGTCCATTACATATCTTTGAATAACACATCTCTAAATCATATCAAAGCATCATAATATAAACATAATCATTAACTTTAAACATGAACATACCTGGGCCATAGGATGAGATTGATGGATGGATGCACGATGCCATGGAATACCTTAAACTTTTCATTTTCCTTTTGTTTTTAAAAAAAACATACTTGGTCTACAGAACCGGCTAAACCTTGCTCTGATACCACGCTATAACGCCCCGACGCCTAGTGGATCGGAATGCTACTTACTTTACTTAGCTTAACTGGTGGTTTAGTAACAAGTGTATACGTCTTAGCGGAAGCTTACATCTTCGGATAATAATTTAAATAACAATACTTCAAATACTTTAAACAAAAACACTGAATCATTTTTCAAAACAACAAAATGTAATTTATTTGAAGAAAACATAACTTGTTCTCGCATTCTGCGTTATTCAAAACTTTAAAGAAATAACATTGGAAAACATTTCATAAAAATACATCCAAATCACTTATTCACCGAATTTTCATGGGCTCGTTGCATCACTCTCCATCTTCTCCTCCATCCATGCCCGAAGTAGAATTCCTTCAATCTGTAGAGATGGGATTAAACCCGTGAGCTGAAAGACTCAATAGGTGTTATAGGTGCATTCGTGATCAAGCTATATATTTCAAAATATTAACTTTATAACTTTTCATACATGTCGTACCCGGAGGCACCATTTGACATGAAGGGGTATGCCGTACTCAAGGGCACCATTTGACATACGAACATTTCTTCAACATAGAGGGGTATGCCGTACCGGAGTACCATTTGACATACAACCTAACATAGAGGGATATGCCGTACTGGAGTACCATTTGACATACAAACATTAACATGAATCGAAATTTATAACTTAACATGATTAAACACATTACACCTCTACCTACCTTAATTGAAGCTTTTGAAACTTTGAAAACTTGGATTGAAAACTTCGATGAAACTTGGATATTGAAAGAAATGCACTTCTTGGATGTTTGAAAACCGTTGAGAATTGATGCTTGAAAACACTTCTTAAACTTCTAGGAAAAATAGTTATCCTCCCTCTCTTTTTCTCTCTTGGAAACTCTTTCGTTAGTATGTAAAAGCTCTTGCTTTTGGTATGAGAAAAAATGAGTGAAATGAGGTCTCTATTTATATGTAAATATCCCATAACTTAAAGCAAATGAAGGGTCAAATTTCATTTAAGAGAGAAAACATGGGTGTCATTTAAATTTGAGGTTAAATGCTTCAATTTAGTGGGGTTTTTATTGCCAAAAATGTGGGTGGCCCTTTGATAAAATAATTGATGAAAATAAATATTTAAATTCTAGAGAAAAACGAGAATTTTCATTTCAGGTAGTTTCGGTCGACTGGTTGTAGTCCGATTGACACTGCACAGCCTTCAGTGTTTCTATCATAACTTCTTCTCTCGATATCCGATTGAGGTAATTCAAAGTGCGTTGGAAAGCTAACTCAAAGAACTACAAGTTTTATTTAGATATAATTTTCCAAATCGAATGTTTCCTATGTCGAAAATGGGTCTCAAGTGAGACTAAAAATCTGAAATATACTTTAGTCATCCAATATTCATGTCTTAGTGCCACTAAGGTGTTTAGAATTATTTGGGGTTCTAAAATTTTAGTCAAATTTGATTTGAAAAAATGCAAATGAAAAAAATTTAGGTGAAATTTTAGTCAAATTTGATTGGGAACATGCCAATGAACGAAACTTAAGTGAAATTTCAGACATATTTGATAGGAAACGCGCCAAAGAACAAAATTCAGGTGAAATTTTAGTCAAATTTGATTGGGAACGCACCAATTAACCAAACTCAAGTGTGTTTTAGTCAAATCTGATAGGATAGACACCAATGAACAAAATTCAGGTGAAATTTTAGTCAAATTTGATTGGAAGTGCAGCATGAACAAAATCCAGGCGAAATTTTACTCAAATTTGATTGGAAACGCACCAATGAACCAAACTTATGTGAAATTTGGGTCAAATTTAATTGGGAGCGCGCCCATGAACCCAACCAATGTGAAATTTTAGTCAAATTTGATTGTAAACACGCCAATTAACATAATCCAGGTGAAAATTTTAACCAAAATTGATTGTAAACATGCTAATGAACCAAACTCAGGTGAAATTTTAGTCAAATTTGTTTGGAAACGCGCCAATGAACCAAACCAATGTGAAATTTTAGTCAAATTTAATTGGAAACATGCAAATGAAGAAAAATGAGGAGAATTTTTAGTCAAATTTGATTGGAAAAGCGCCAATAAATCAAACTCAAGTGAAATTTTAGTCAAATTTGGTAGGAAACACGCCAATGAATAAAATCAGGTGAAAGTTTAGTTAAATTTGACTGGGAACACACCAATTTATATAATTCAGGAGAAATTTTAGTCAAATTTAATTGGAAACGCGCCAATGAACCAAACTCAGGTGAAATTTTAGTCAAATTTGACTGAGAATGCGCCAATGAACTAAACTAATGTGAAATTTTAGTCAAATTTGATAAGAAACACGTCAATGAAAAAAATTAAGGTAAAATTTTAATCAAATTTGATTGGAAACGTGCCAGTGAATCAAACTCAAGTGAAATTTTAGTCAAATTTGATTGGAAACACGCAAATAAACCAAACTCAAGTGAAATTTTAGTCAAATTTGACTGGAAACACGCCAACGCACAAATTTAACAAAATCCAGGTGAAATTTTAGTCAAATTTGACTGGAAACACGCCAACGCACAAATTTAACAAAATCCAGGTGAAATTTTAGTCAAATTTGATTGTAGATGCGCCAATGAACCAAACTCAGGGGAAATCTTAGTCAAATTTGTTTGGGAACACGCCAATGAATCAAACTCAAGTGAAATTTTAGTCAAAATTGATTAGAAACAAGCCAATGAACGAAACCTAGGAGAAATTTTAGTCAAATTTGAATGGAAACACACCAATGAACAAAATTCAGGTGAAATTTTAGTCAAATTTGAATGGAAACACACCAATGAACAAAATTCAGGTGAAATTTTAGTCAAAGTTGATGGAAGAGCACCAATGAACAAAATCCAGACGAAATTTTAGTCAAATTTGATTGAAACGCGCCAATGAACCAAGCTCAAGTGAAATTTTAGTCAAATTTGATTGGAAGAGCACCAATGAATAAAATCCAGACGAAATTTTAGTCAAATTAACAAAACCCCGATGAAATTTTAGTAAAATTTGATTGGAAACATGCCAACATACAAAATTCAGGTGAAATTTTAGTCAAATTCGATTGTTAACGCGCCAATGGACCAAACTCAGGTAAAATTTTGGTCAAATTTGATTGGGAACGCGCTAATGAACCAAACTCAAGTGAAATTTTAGTCAAATTTGATTGGAAACACCCTAATAAACAAAACCCATGTGAAAGTTTGGTCAAATCTGATTGGAAACGTGCCAATGAACCAAACTCAAGCGAAATTTTATTCAAATTTGATTGGAAACACGCCAATGAACAAAACCCAGGTGAAATTTTAGTCAAATTTGATTGGAAACGTGCTAATGAATCAAACTCAAGTGAAATTTTGGTCAAATTTGATCAGAAGCGCAACAACGAACAAAATCCAAGCAAAATTTTAGTCTATTTTGATTGAAAACACGTCAATGAACAAAATCCAGGTGAAATTTAAGTCAAACATGATTGGAAACACGCCAATGAACAAAATTCACGTGAAATTTTAGTCAAATTTGATTGTAAACGCGTCTATGAACCAAACTCAGGTGAAATTTTAGTCAAATTTGATTGAGAACATGCCAATGACCAAAACACAGGTGAAATTTTAGTCAAATTTGATTGGGAACGCGCCAATGAACCAAACTCAAGTGAAATTTTAGTAAAATTTGATAGGAAACACGCCAATGAACAAAATCTAGGTGAAATTTTAGTCAAATTTGATTGGAAACACGCCAATGAATCAAACTCAAGTGAAATTTTAGTCAAATTTGATTGGAAACACGCCAATGAATCAAACTCAAGTGAAATTTTAGTCAAATTTGATTGGAAACACGCCAATGAACAAAATTCATGAGAAATTTTAGTCAAATTTGATGTAAACATGCCAGTGAACCAAAATTAGGTGAAATTTTAGATAAATTTGATTGCAAACGCCAATGGATCAAACTCAAGTGAAATTTTAGTCAAATTTGATTGGAAACACGCCAATGAATAAAACTCAGGTGAAATTTTAGTCAAATTTGATATGAAAGATGCTAGTGAACAAAATTTTAGTCATATTTGGTTGCAAGCATGCAAATGAACAATATCCGGGTGAAATATTTAGTCGAATTTGATTGTAAACACGCTAATGAACCAAATTTCGGTGAAATTTATGTGATATTTGATTGGAAACGTGCCAATGAACAAAATTCAGGTGAAATTTTAGTCAAATTTGATTGGAAACGCGCCAATGAACGAAACCAATTTGAAATTTTAGTCAAATTTTATTGGAAGCACACCAATGAAAAAAATCGAGATGGAATTTTAGTCAAATTTGCTTGAAAACGTACCAATGAACAAAACTCAAGTGAAATGTTAGTCAAATTTGATTGGAAACATGCCAATGAACAAAATTCAGGTGAAATTTTAGATAAATTTGATTGCAAACGAGCCAATGAATTTAATTCAAGTGAAATTTTAGCCAAATTTGATTGGAAACACGGCAATGAATAAAACTCAGGTGAATTTTTAGTCAAATTTGATTGGAAACGCGCCAGTGAATCAAACCGAAGTGAAATTTTAGTCAAATTTGATTGGAAACACACCAATGAACAAAATCCAGGTGAAATTTTAGTCAAATTTGATTGGAAACACACCAATGAACAAAATCCAGGTGAAATTTTAGTCATACTTGATTCGTAACGCGCCAATGAACCAAACCAATGTGAAATTTTACTCAAATTTGATTGGAAGCACACCAATGAACAAAATCCAGATGACATTTCAGACAAATTTGATTGAAAACATGCCAATGAACCAAACTCAAGTGAAATTTTATTGAAATTGGATTGGAAAAACGCAAATGAACAAAATCCAGGAGAAATTTTAGTCAAATTTGATTGGGAACGTGCTAATAAACCAAACTTAAGTGAAATTTTAGTCAAATTTGATAGAAAACACACCAATGAACGAAATTCAGGTGAAATTTTAGTCAAATTTTGATTGGGAACGCTCCAATAAACCAAACTCAAGTGAAATTTTAGTCAAATTTGATAGAAAACACACCAATGAACGAAATTCAGGTGAAATTTTAGTCAAATTTTGATTGGGAACGCTCCAATAAACCAAACTCAAGTGAAATTTTACTCAAATTTAATAATAAACCAAACTCAAGTGAAATTTTACTCAAATTTAATAGAAAACAGGCCAATGAACAAAATCCAGGTGAAATTTTAATCAAATTTGATTGGGAACACGCCAGTGAATCAAACTCAAGTGAAATTTTAGTCAAATTTGGTTGGAAACATGCCAATGAACAAAATTCAGGTGAAATTTTAGTTAAATTTGATTGGAAACGCGCCAATGAACGAAATCGATATGAAATTTTAATCAAATTTTACTGGAAATGCACCAATGAAAAAAATCAAGATGGGATTTTAGTCAAATTTGATTGGAAATGCACCAATGAATCAAACTCAAGTGAAATTTTTGTCAAATTTGATTGGAAACACGCCAATGAACAAAATTTAGGTGAAATTTTAGGTAAATTTGATTGTAAACGTGCCAATGAACCAAAATTATGTGAAATTTTAGATAAATTTGATCGGAAATGCGCCAATGAAACAAACTCAAGTGAAATTTTAGCCAAATTTGATTCAAAACACGCCAATGAACAAAACTCAGGTGAAATTTTAGTCAAATTTGATTGGAAACGGGCCAATAAATCAAACTGAAGTGAAATTTTAGTCAAATTTGATTGGAAACAGACCAATGAACAGAACCCAAACGAAATTTTAGTCATACTTGATTGGTAACGCACCAATGAACCAAACCAATGTGAAATTTTAGTCAAATTTGATTGGAAGCGCATCAATGAACAAAATCCAGACGACATTTTAGTCAAGTTTGATTGAAAACGTGCCAAAGAACCAAACTCAAGTGTAATTTTGGTGAAATTTGATTGGAAAAATGCAAATGAACAAAATACAGGTGAAATTTTTGTGAAATTTGATTGGGAACGCGCCGATGAACCAAACTTAAGTGAAATTTTAGTCAAATTTGATAGGAATCAAGCCAATGAACAAAATTCAAGTGAAATTTTAGTCAAATTTGATAGGAATCAAGCCAATGAACAAAATTCAAGTGAAATTTTAGTCAAATTTGATTGGGAACGCGCCAATGAACCAAAATCGAGTGAAATTTTAGTGAAATTTGATAGGATACACGCTAATGTACAAAATCTAGATAAAATTTTAGTCAAAATTGATTGGAAGCACGGCGATGAACAAAATCCAAGCGAAATTTTAGTCAAATTTGATTGGAAACGCACCAATGAACCAAACTCAGATGAATTTTTTGTCAAATTTAAGTGGGAACGTGCCTATGAACCAAATCAATATGAAATTTTAGTCAAATTTGATTGGAAACACGCCAATTAACAAAATCAGGTGAAATTTTAGTCAAATTTTATTGGGAACGTGCCAATGAACCAAATAAATGTGAAATTTTAGTCAAATTTGATTGTAAACGCGCCAATGAACCAAACCAATGTGAAATTTTAGTCAAATTTGATAGGAATCAAGCAAATGAACAAAATTCAAGTGAAATTTTAGTCAAATTTGATTGGGAATGCGCCAATGAACCAAAATCGAGTGAAATTTTAGTGAAATTTGATAGGATACACGCTAATGTACAAAATCTAGGTAAAATTTTAGTCAACATTGATTGGAAGCACAGCGATGAACAAAATCCAAGCGTAATTTTAGTCAAATTTGATTGGAAACGCACCAATGAACCAAACTCAGGTGAATTTTTTGTCAAATTTAAGTGGGAACGTGCCCATGAACCAAATCAATGTGAAATTTTAGTCAAATTTGATTGGAAACACGCCAATTAACAAAATTCAGGTGAAATTTTAGTCAAATTTGATTGGAAACGTGCCAGTGAATCAAACTCAAGCCAAATTTTAGTCAAATTTGATTGGAAATGCGCTGATGAAAAAAATCAAGATGAAATTTTAGTCAAATTTTATTGGAAACACACCAATTGACAAGATCCAGGTGAGATTTTAGTCAACTTTGATTGGGAACGCGCCAATGAACCAAACGAATATGAAATTTTTGTTAATTTTGATTGAAAACAAGCCAATGAGCAAAATCTAATTTGATTGGGAACGCGCCAATGAATCAGACTCAAGCGAACAAAATCCAAGTGAAATTTTAGTCAAACTTCATTGTAAACGTGGCATGAACCAAACCAATGTGAAATTTTAATTAAATTTGATTGGGAACGCGCAAATGAATCAAACTCAAGTGAAATTTTAGTCAAATTTGATTGGAAACATGCAAATGAACAAAATTTAGGTGAAATTTTAGTCAAATTAGACTGGGAATGTACCAATGGACCAAACTTAAGTGAAATTTTAGTCAAATTTCAAAGGAAACATGCTAATGAACAAAATACAGGTGAAATTTTATTCAAATTTGATTGGAAGCGCACCAATGAATGAGATCCAGACGAAAATTTAGTCAAATTTGATTGGAAACGCACCAATGAACAAAACTCGGGTGAAATTTTAGTCAAATTTGATTGGAAGCGCACCAATGAATGAGATCCAGACGAAAATTTAGTCAAATTTGATTGGAAACGCACCAATGAACAAAACTCGGGTGAAATTTTAGTCAAATTTGATTGAAAACACCCCAATGAACAAAATACAGGGGAAATTTTAGTCAAATTTCATTGTAAAAGCACCAATGAACCAAAGTCAAGTGAAATATCATTGAAATTTGATTGGGAATGCGCCAACCAATCAAACTCAAGTGAAATTTTAGTCAAATTTGATTGGACACACGCCAATGAACAAAACCCAAGAGAAATTTTAGCCAAATTTGATTGGAAGCGCACCAATGAACCAAACTCAGGTAAAATTTTAGTTAAATTTGATTGGCAATGCGCCAAAGAACCAAACCAATGTGAATTTTTTGTCAAATTTGATTGGAAACACACCAATGAACAAAATCCAGCTGAAAGTTTAGCCAAATTTGATTGGAAACAGGCCGAAGAATCAAACTCAAGTGAAATTTTAGTCAAATTTGATTGTAAGCGCACCAATGAACAAAATCCAGAGGAAATTTTAGTCAAAATTGATTGGAAACGCGCCAATAAGACAAACTGAATTGAAATTTTAGTCAAATTTAATTGGAAACATGCCAATGAACAAAATCCAATTGAAATTTTAGTCAAATTTGATTGGTAACGGGCCAGTGAATCAAACTCAAGTGAAATTTTAGCCAATTTTGATTGGAAACGAGCCAATGAAAAAAATGGGGATGAAATTTTAGTCAAATTTGATTGGAAACACGCCAATTAACAAAATTCAGGTAAAATTTTAGTCAAATTTGATTTGGAACGTGCCAATGAACCAAACAAATATGAAATTTTAGTCAAATTTGATTGTAAACGCTCCAATGAATAAAACTCAAATTTGATTGGGAACGCGTCATTGAAGCAAACCAATGTGTAATTTTAGTCAAATTCAATTGGAAACACGCTAATGAACAAAATTCAGGTGAAATTTTAGTCAAATTTGATCGGGAACACGCCAATGAACCAAACTCAAGTGAAATTTTATTCAAATTTGACAAATTTTAGTCAAATTTGATTGGAAGCGCATTGATGAACAAAATCCAGGCGTAATTTTAGTCAAATTTTATTGAAAACGCACCAATAAACCAAACTTAGGTGAAATTTTAGTCAAACTTAAGTGGGAACGCGCCCATGAACCAAATCAATGTGAAATTTTAGTCAAATTTGATTGAAAACATGACAATTAAGAAAATTCAGGTGAAATTTTAGTCAAATTTTGATTGGGAATGCGCCAATGAACCAAACAAATGTGAAATTTTAGTCAAATTCGATTGTAAACCGCCAAAGAACCAAACTCAAATTTGATTGGGAACGCACCAATGAACCAAACCGATGTGAAATTTTAGTCAAATTTGATTGGAAACACGCCAATGAACGAAATTCAGGTGAAATTTTAGTCAAATTTGATTGGAAACACACAAATAAACAAAATCAATGTGAAATTTTAATCAAATTTGATTGGAAACACATCAATGAACAAAATTCAGGTGAAATTTTAGTCAAATTTGATTGGAAACACATCAATGAACAAAATTCAGGTGAAATTTTAGTTAAATTTGATTGTAAACACGCAAATGAACTAAATTCAGTTGAAATTTTACTCAAATTTGATTAGAAATGCGCCAAAGAACGAAACACAAGGGAAATTTTACTTAAATTTTATTGGAAGTGCACCAATGAACAAAATCGAGATGAAATTTTAGTCAAATTTGATTGGAAACACGCCAATGTACCAAACTCAAGTGAAATTTTAGTCAAATTTGATTGGAAAAATGCAAATGAACAAAATCCATGTCAAATTTTAGTCAAATTTGATTGGAAAAATGCAAATGAACAAAATCCATGTCAAATTTTAGTCAAATTTGATTGAGAATGTGCCAATAAACCAAACTGAAGTGAAATTTTAGTCAAATTTGATAGGAAACGTGCCAATGAACAAAATTCAAGTGAAATTTTTGTCAAATTTGATTGGAACGCGCTAATGAACCAAACTCAAGTGAAATTTTAGTCAAATTTGATAGGATACACACTAATGAAAAAAATTCAGGTAAAATTTTAGTCAAATTTGATTGGAAGTGCAGCGATGAACAAAATTCAAGCGAAATTTTAGTCAAATTTGATGGGAAACGCACCAATGAACCAAACTCAGGTGAAATCTTAGTCAAATTTGATTGGAAACAAGCCAATCAACAAAATTCAGTTGAAATTTTAGTCAAATTTGATTGCGAACGCGTCAATGAACCGAAAAATGTGAAATTTTTGTCAAATTTGATTGGAAACGCTCCAATGAACCAAACCAACGTGAAATTTTAGTCAAATTTTTGATTGGAAACACGCCAATGAACAAAATCCAGCTGAAATTTTGGTGAAATTTGATTGAGAATGTGCCAATGAACAGAACTCTAGGGAAATTTTAGTCAAATTTTTGATTGGAAACACGCCAATGAACAAAATCCAGCTGAAATTTTGGTGAAATTTGATTGAGAATGTGCCAATGAACAGAACTCTAGGGAAATTTTAGTCAAATTTGGTTGGAAACACCCAATGAACAAAATCGAGGTGAAATTTTAGTCAAATTTGATTGGGAACACGCCAATGAACCAAACAGATGTGAAATTTTAGTCAAATTTGGTTGGAAACACACAAATGAACAATATCTAGGTGAAATTTTAGTTAAATTTGATTGTAAACGCGCCAATGAACCAAACTTAGGTGAAATTTTAGTCAAATTTGATTGGGAACCCGCCAATGAACCAAACCAATGTGAAATTTTAATCAAATTTGATTGGAAACACGCAAATGAACAAAATTCAGGTGAAATTTTGGTCAGATTTGATTGGAAACACTCCAATGAAATAAACTAAATTGAAATTTTAGTCAAATTTGATTGAAAACATGCCAATGAACAAAACGCAGCTGAAATTTCAGTCAAAATTTATTGGAAACTCACCAATGAACAAAATTCAGGTGAAATTTTAGTCAAATTTGATTGTAAACGCGCTAATAAACCAAACTGAAGTGAAATTTTAGTTAAATTTGATTGGAAAAATGCAAATGAACAAAATCCAGGTGAAATTTTAGTCAAATTTGATTGTAAACGCGCTAATAAACCAAACTGAAGTGAAATTTTAGTTAAATTTGATTGGAAAAATGCAAATGAACAAAATCCAGGTGAAATTTTAGTCAAATTTGACTCGGAACGCGCCAATGAACCAAACTTAAGTGAAATTTTAGTCAAATTTGATAGGAATCACATCAATGAACAAAATTCAGGTGAAATTTTAGTCAAATTTGATAGGGGACGCGCCAACGAACCAATCTCAAGTGAAAATTTAGTCAAATTTGATTGGAAGTGCAGCGATGAACAAAACCCAGGCGAAATTGTAGTCAGATTTGATTGGAAACGCACTAATGAACCAAACTCAGGTGAAATTTTAGTCAAATTTAAGTGGGAACACGCTCATGAACCGAACCAATGTGAAATTTTAGTCAAATTTTATTGGAAACATGCCAATTAACAAAATCTAGGTGAAATTTTAGTCAAATTTGATTGGTAACGTGCCAATGAACTAAACAAATGTGAAATTTTAGTCAAATTTGATTGTAAACGCGCCAATGAACCAAACTCAAATTTTATTGGGAACGCACCAATGAACCGAACCAATGTGAAATTTTAGTTCAATTTGATTGGAAACACGCCAATGAACAAAATTCGGGTGAAATTTTAGTCAAATTTGATGGGAAACAAGCAAATGAACAAAATTCAGGTGAAATTTTAGTCAAATTTGATTGGGAACGCTCCAATAAACCAAACTCAAGTGAAATTTTAGTCAAATTTGATGGGAAACAAGCAAATGAACAAAATTCAGGTGAAATTTTAGTCAAATTTGATTGGGAACGCTCCAATAAACCAAACTCAAGTGAAATTTTAGTTAAATTTGATAGGAAACAAGCCAATGAACAAAATTCAGGTGAAATTTTAGTCAAATTTGATTGGGAACACGCCAGCGAATCATACTCAAGTGACATTTTAGTCAAATTTGATTTGAAACGTGCCAATGAATAAAATCCTGGTGAAATTTTAGTCAAATTTGATTGGAAACGCGCCAATGAACGAAACCGATGTGAAATTTTAGTCAAATTTGATTTGAAACGTGCCAATGAATAAAATCCTGGTGAAATTTTAGTCAAATTTGATTGGAAACGCGCCAATGAACGAAACCGATGTGAAATTTTAGTCAAATTTTATTGGAAGCGCACCAATGAAAAAAATTGACATGGAATTCTAGTCAAATTTGATTGAAAACGCACCAATGAACCAAACTCAAGTGAAATTCTAGTCAAATTTGATTGGAAACGCACAAATGAACCAAACTCAAGTGAAATTTTAGTCAAATTCGATTGGAAACACGCCAATGAACCAAACTTAGGAGAAATTTAAATAAATTTTATTGGGAACGCGCCAATGAATCAAACTCAAGTGAAAATTTAATCCAATTTGATCTGAAACACGACAATGAACAAAATTCAGGTGAAATTTTAGTCAAATTTGATTGTAAACGTGCCAATAAATCAAACTGAAGTGAAATTTTAGTCAAATTTGATTGGAAACACGAAATTTTAGTCAGATTTGATTGGAAACACACCAATGAACAAAACCCAGGTGAAATTTTAGTCATACTTGAATGGTAACGCGTCAATGAACCAAACCAATGTGAAATTTTAGTCAAATTTGATTGGAAGAGCACCAATGAACAAAATTCAGACGACATTTTAGACAAAATTGATTGGAAACACTCCAATGAACCAAGCTCAAGTGAAATTTTAGTGAAATTTGATTGGAAAAATGCAAATGAACAAAATTCAGGTGAAATTTTAGTCAAATTTGATTGGGAACGTGCCAATGAACTAAACTTAAGTGAAATTTTAGTTAAATTTGATAGGAATCACACCAATGAACAAAATTCAGGTGAAATTTTAGTCGAATTTGATTGGGAACATACCAATGAACCAAACTCAAATGAAATTTTAGTCAAATTTGATAGGATACACACCACTGTACAAAATTCAGGTAAAATTTTAGTCAAATTTGAATGGAAGCACAGTGATGAAAAAAATCCAAGCGAAATTTTAGTCAAATTTGATTGGAAACGTACCAATGAACCAAACTCAAGTGAAATTTTAGTCAAATTTGAGTGGGAACGCGCCCATGAACCAAACCAATGTGAAATTTTAGTGAATTTGTTTGGAAACACGCCAATTAAAAAGTCCAGGTGAAATTTTAGTCAAATTTGATTGGGAACGCGCCAATGAACCAAACAAATGTGAAATTTTAGTCAAATTTGATTGTAAACGTGCCAATGAACCAAACTCAAATTTGATTGGGAACGCGCCAATGAACTAAACCAATGTGAAATTTTAGTCAAATTTGTTTGGAAACACGCCAATGAATAAAATCTAGGGGAAATTTTAGTCAAATTTCATTGTAAATGCACTAATGAACCAAACTCAGGTCAAATTTCAGTCAAATTTGATAGGGAACGCGCCAACGAATCAAACTCAAGTAAAATTTTAGTCAAATTTCATTGTAAATGCACTAATGAACCAAACTCAGGTCAAATTTCAGTCAAATTTGATAGGGAACGCGCCAACGAATCAAACTCAAGTAAAATTTTAGTCAAATTTGATTGGAAACATGCCAATGAACAAAACTCAGGAGAAATTTCAGTCAAATTTGATTGGAAGCGCACCAATGAACCAAACTCAGGTGAAATTTTAGTCAAATTTGATTGGGAACCCGCCAATGAACCAAACCAATGTGAAATTTTAATCAAATTTTATTGGAAACACGCAAATGAATAAAATTCAAGTGAAATTTTGGTCAAATTTGATTGGAAACGTGCCAATGAAATAAACTGAATTGAAATTTTTGTCAAATTTGATTGGAAACATGCCAATGAATAAAACCCAGTTGAAATTTTAGTAAAAATTGATTGGAAACTCACCAATAAACAAAATTCAGGTGAAATTTTAGTTAAATTTGATTGTAAACGCGCCAATGAACCAAACTCAAGTGAAATTTTAGTGAAATTTGATTGTAAAAATGCAAATGAACAAAATCCAAGTGAAATTTTAGTCAGATTTGATTGGGAACGCGCCAATGAACCAAACTCAAGTGAAATTTTAGTGAAATTTGATTGTAAAAATGCAAATGAACAAAATCCAAGTGAAATTTTAGTCAGATTTGATTGGGAACGCGCCAATGAACCAAACTTAAGTGAAATTTTAGTCAAATTTGATAGGAATCTCGCTAATGAACAAAATTTAGGTGAAATTATAGTCAAATTTGATAGGAAACGCGCCAATAAATCAAACTCAAGTGAAATTTTAGTGAAATTTGATTGGAGAAACGCAATTGAACAAAATATAGGCGAAATTTTAGTCAAATTTGTTTGGGAATGCGCCAATGAACCAATCTTAAGTGAAATTTTAGTTAAATTTGATTGGGAACATGCCAACGAACCGAACTCAAGTGAAATTTTAGTCAAATTTGTTTGGGAATGCGCCAATGAACCAATCTTAAGTGAAATTTTAGTTAAATTTGATTGGGAACATGCCAACGAACCGAACTCAAGTGAAATTTCAGTTAAATTTGATAGGATACACGCCAATGTACAAAATTCAGGTAAAATTTTAGTCAAATTTGATTTGAAGCACAACGATGAAAAAAATCCACGTGAAATTTTAGTCAAATTTGATTGGAAACGTACTAATGAACCAAACTCAGGTTAAATTTTAGTCAAATTTGAGTGGGAATGCGCTCATGAACCAAATCAATGTGAAATTTTAGTCAAATTTTATTGGGAACGTGCCAATGAACCAAACAAATGTGAAATTTTAGTCAAATTTGATTGTAAACGTGCCAATTAACCAAACTCAAATTTGATTAGGAACGCGCTAATGAACCAAACCAATTGAAATTTTAGTCAAATTTGATTGGAAACACACCAATGAACAAAATTCAGGTGAAATTTTAGTCAAATTTGTTTGAAAACACGCAAATGAATAAAATTCAGGTGAAATTTTAGTCAAATTTGATTGGGAACGCTCCAATAAACCAAACTCAAGTGATATTTTAGTCAAATTAGATAGGAAACACGCCAATGAACAAAATCCAGTGAAATTTAGTCAAATATGATTGGGAACGCGCTATTGAATCAAACTCAAGTGAACTTTTTGTCAAATTTGATTGGAAACGCGCTAATAAACAAAATTCAAGTGAAATTTTAGTCAATTTTGATTGGAAATGTGCCAATGAACGGAACCAATGTGAAATTTTAGTCAAATTTTATTAGAAGTGCACCAATGAAAGAAATCGAGATTGAATTTTAGTCAAATTTGATTGGAAACGCACCAGTGAACCAAATTCAAGTGAAATTTTAGTCAAATTTGATTGGAAACACGCAAATGAACAAAATTCAGGTGAAATTTGATTGGGAATGCACCAATGAACCAAATCAATGTGAAATTTTAGTCAAATTTGATTGGAAACACGCAAATGAACAAAATTCAGGTGAAATTTGATTGGGAATGCACCAATGAACCAAATCAATGTGAAATTTTAGTCAAATTTGATTGGAAGCGCACCAATGAACAAAATCCAGGCGAAAATTTAGTCAAATTTGATTGGAAATGCTCCAACGAACAAAACCCAGTTGAAATTTTAGTCAAATTTGATATGAAAGGCGCTAATGAATAAAATCCTGGTGAAATTTTAGTCAAATTTGATTGTAAACGTGGCAATGAACCAAACAAATGTGAAATTTTAGTTGAATTTGATTGGGAACGTGCCAATGAATCAACCTCAAGTGAAATTTTAGTCAAATTTGATTGGAATCACGCAAATGAACAAAATTCAAGTGAAATTTTAGTCAAATTTGATTGGAATCACGCAAATGAACAAAATTCAAGTGAAATTTTAGTTAAATTTTATTGGGAACATGCCAATGAACCAAATTCAAGTGGAATTTTAGTCAAATTTGATAGGAAACACGCTAATGAACAAAATTCAGGTGAAATTTTAGTTAAATTTGATTGGAAGCGAACCAATGAACGAAACTTAGATGAAAATTTAGTCAAATTTGATAGGAAATGCGCCAATGAACAAAACTCAGGTGAAATTTTAGTCAAATTTGATTGAAAACACCCCAATGAACGAAAACTAGGGGAAATTTTAGTTAAATTTGATCGTAAATGCACCAACGAACCAAACTAAGGTCAAATTTCAATCAAATTTGATAGGGAACGCGCCAATGAATCAAACTCAAGTGAAATTTTAGTCAAATTTGATTAGAAACATGCCAATGAACAAAATCCAGGAGAAATTTTGGTCAAATTTGATTGGAAGTGCACCAATGAACCAAATTCAGGTGAAATTTTAGTCAAACAATGAACCAAACTAAAGTGAAATTTTAGTCAAATTTGATTTGAAACACACCAATGAACAAAATCCAGGGGAAATTTTAGTCAAATTTGATTGGAAACGGGCCGGTGAATCAAACTCAAGTGTGATTTTAGTCAAATTTGATTGGAAGCACACCAATGAACAAAATCCACATGAAATTTTAGTCAAATTTGATTGGAAACGGGCCGGTGAATCAAACTCAAGTGTGATTTTAGTCAAATTTGATTGGAAGCACACCAATGAACAAAATCCACATGAAATTTTAGTCAAATTTGATTGGAAACGCACCAATGAAACAAACTGAATTGAAATTTTAGTCAAATTTGATTGGAAAAAGGCCAATGAACAAAATTCAGGTAAAATTTTAGTCAAATTTGATTGGAAACACGCCAATGATCAAATCAGGTGAAATTTTAGATAAATTTGATTGGAAACGTGCCAATGAATCAAACTCAAGTGAAATTTTAGTCAAATTTGATTGGAAACCCGCCAATGAAGAAAACTCGGGTGAAATTGTAGTTAAATTTGATTAGAAACGCGCCAATGAATCAAACTGAAGTGAAATTTTAGTCAAATTTGATTGGAAACACACCAATGAATAAAACACAGGTGAAATTTTAGTAATATTTGATTGGTAACGAGCCAATGAACCAAACCAATGTGAGATTCTAGTCAAATTTGGTTGGAAGCGCACCAATGAACAAAATTCAGATGACATTTTAGTCAAATTTGATTGCAAACGTGCTAATGAACCACGCTCAAGTGAAATTTTATTAGAATTTGATTGGTAGCACACTAATGAACAAAATCCAGACGAAATTTTAGTCAAATTTGATTGTAAAAGCGTCAATTAACAAAACTCAGGTGAAACTTTACTCAAATTTGATTGAAAACACCAATGATCAAAATCAAGGTGAAATTTACGTCAAATTTGATTGTAAATGCACCAATGAATCAAACTCAGGTGAAATTTTAATCAAATCTGATTGGGAACGCGCCAATGAATCAAACTCAATTGAAATTTTAGTCAAATTTGATTGAAAACACGTCAATGAACAAAATCCAGGAGGAAATTTTAGTCAAATATGATTGGAAGAACACCAATGAACAAAATCCAGGAGGAAATTTTAGTCAAATTTGATTGGAAACGCGCTAATGAACAAAACCGAAGTGAAATTTCAGTCAAATTTGATTGGAAACATGCCAATGAACAAAATTCAAATGAAATTTTAGTCAAATTTAATTGTAAATGCACCAATGAACCAAACTCAGGTGAAATTTTAGTCAAATTCGATTGGGAACGTGCCAATGAACTAAACTCAAGTGAAATTTTAGTCAAATTTGATAGGAAACAGGCTACTGAACAAAATTCAGGTGAAATTTTTGTCAAATTTTATTGGAAACACGCCCAAGAACAAAACCCAGATAAAATATTAGTCAAATTTGATTAGGAACACGCCAATGAACTAAACTCAAGTGAAATTTCAGTCACATTTGATGGGAAACACACTAATGAACAAAATCCTGGTGAAATTTTAGTTAAATTTGATTTGAAACGCGCCAATAAAAAAAACCCAGGTGAATTTTTTGTCAAATTTGATTAAAACATGCTAATCAATAAAATTCAGATGAAATTTTAGTCAAGTTTGATTGTAGACGCACCAATGAACCAAACTCAGGTAAAATTTTAGTAAAATTGAATTGGGAACGTGCCAACGAATCAAACCCAAGTTAAATTTTAGTCAAGTATGATTGGAAACACGCCAATGAACAAAACACAGGAGAAATTTTAGTCAAATTTGATAGGAAGTGCACCAATGAACCAAACTCAGGCAAAATTTTAGATAAATTTGATTGGAAACGTGCTAATGAATCAAAGTCAAGTGAAATTTTAGTCAAATTTGATTGGAAACATGCCAATGAATAAAATTCAGGTGAAGTTTTAGTCAAATTTGATTGTAAATGCGCTAATGAACCAAATTCTGGTGAAATTTTAGTCAAATTTGATTGGGAACACACTAATGAACCAAACCAATATGAAATTTTAGTCAAATTTGATAGGAAACATGCAAATGAACAAAATCAAGGAGAAATTTTAGTCAAACTTTATTGGGACGCGCCAATGAACCAAACTCAAGGGAAATTATATTCAAATTTGATGGGAAACACACCAATGAACAAAATCTAGGTGAAATTTTAGCTAAATTTGATTGGAAACGCAATAGTGAGTCAAAAGCAAGTGAAATTTTAGTCAAATTTGATTGGGAACGCACCAACGAACCAAACTCAAGTGAAATTTTAGTCAAATTGGATTGGAAATGTGCCAATGAATCAAACCCAAGTTAAATTTTAGTCAAGTTTGATTGGAAACACGCCAATGGACAAAACCCAAGAGAAATTTTAGTCAAAGTTGATTGGAAGCGCACCAATGAACCAAATTCAAGCGAAATTTTAGATAAATTTGATTGGAAACGTGCCAATGAATCAACCTCAAGTGAAATTTTAGTCAGATTTGATTGGAAACACGCTAATGAACAAAATCCAGGTGAAATTTTAGTCAAATTTGATTGTAAACGAGCCAATGAACCAAATTATGGTGAAATTTTAGTCAGATTTGATTGGGAATACACCAATGAACCAAACCAAGTCAAATTTGATAGGAAACAAGCAAATGAACAAAATCTAGGTGAAATTTTAGTCAAACTTTATTGGGAACGCGCAAATGAACCAAAATCAAGGGAAATTTTAGTTAAATTTGATGGGAAACACGCCAATGAAAAAAATTCAGGTGAAATTTTAGCCAAATTTGATTGGAAGCGCGATAGTGAGTCAAACTCAAGTGAAATTTTAGTCAAATTTGATTGGGACAACACGCCAACGAACCAAACTCAAGTAAATTTTTAGTCAAATTTGACAGCAAACACGCCAATGAACAAAATCACGGTGAATTTTTAGTCAAAATTGATTGGGAACGTGCCAATGAACCAAACAAATGTGAAATTTTAGTCAAATTTGATTGGAAACATGCCAATAAAAAAAATCCAAGCGAAATTTTAGTCAAATTTGATTTTAAACGCCACAATGAACCAAACTCAGGTGAAATTTTAGTCAAATTTGATTGGGAACGCGCCAATGAACTAAACCAATATGAAATTTTAGTCAAATTTGATTGGAAACATACAAATGAAAAAAAACTCGGTGGAATTTTACTCAAATTTTATTGGGAATGCGCCAATGAACCAAACTCAAGGGAAATTTTAATCAGATTTGATAGGAAACACGCCAATGAAAAATCCAGGTGAAATTTTAGTCAAATTTGATTGGAAATGCGATAGTGAGTCAAAGTCAACTGAAATTTTAGTCAAATTTGATTGGAAGCACAACAATGAATGAAATCCAGGCGAAATTTTAGCGAAATTCAATTGGAAACGCGCCAACGAACAAAACTCACGTGAAATTTTAGTCAAATTTGATTGCCAATGAGCTAATGAACTAAACAAATGTGAAATTTTAATCAAATTTGAATGGAAACACGCAAATGAACAAAATCCTGGTGAAATTTTAGTCAAATTTGATTGCCAATGAGCTAATGAACTAAACAAATGTGAAATTTTAATCAAATTTGAATGGAAACACGCAAATGAACAAAATCCTGGTGAAATTTTAGTCAAATTAGATTGGGAACGCGCCAATGATTCAAACTCAAGTGAAATTTTAGTCAAATTTGATTGGAAACACGTCAATGAACAAAATCCAGGTGAAATTTTAGTCAAATTTGATTGTAAACGTGTCAATGAACCAAACTAATATGAAATTTTAGTCAAATTTGATTGGAAACAAGTAATTGAACAAAATCAAGGTGAAATTTGATTGTGAACGCGCCAATGAACAAAACTTAAGTGAAATTTTAGTCAAATTCGATAGGAAACACGCCAATGAACAAAATTCAGGTGAAATTTTAGTCAAATTTGATTGAAAATGCTCCAGCGAATCAAACTCAAGTGAAATTATAGTCAAATTTGATTGGAAGCGCAGCAATGAACGAAATCCAGGCGAAATTTTAGCCAAATTTGATTGGAAACGAGCCAACAAACCAAACACAGGTGAAATTTTAGGCAAATTTGATTCAGAATGTGCCAATGAACCAAACCAATGTGAAATTTTAGCCAAATTTATTGGAAACACGCAAATAAACAAAAACCAGGTGAAATTTAAGTCAAATTTGATTGGGAACGTGCCAATGAACCAAACTCAAGTAAAATTTTAGTCAAATTTGACAGGAAACACGCCAATTAATAAAATCTAGGTGAAGTTTTAGTCAAATTTGATTGGAAACACGCTAATAAACAAAATTCGGGTGAAATTTTAGTCAAATTTGATTGGGAACGTGCTAATGAACCAAACAAATGTGAAATTTTAGTCAAATCTGATTGGAAACGCGCAAATAGACAAAATCCAAGTGAAATTTTATTGGGAACGCGCTAATGAACCAAACTCAAGTGAAATTTTGGTAGGAAACACACCAATGAACAAAATCCAGGTGAAATTTTAGTCAAATTTGATTTGAAATGCGCTAGTGAATCAAACTCAAGTGAAATTTTAGTCAAATTTGATTGGAAGCGCAGCAATGAACAAAATGCAGGCGAAATTTCAGCCAAATTTGATTGGAAACGTGCCAACGAACCAAACTCAGGCGAAATTTTAGTCGAATTTGATTTTAGTCACGCCAATGAACCAAACCAATTTGAAATTTTACCCAAAATTATGGGAAACACGCAAATAAACAAAAATAGACGAAATCTAAGTCAAATTTGATTGGGAATGCGCCAATAATTCAAGCACAAGTGAAATTTTAGTCAAATTTGATTGGAAACAAGCCAATGAACAAAATCCAGGGGAAATTTTAGTCAAATTTGATTGTAATCGCGAACCAAACTCAAGTGAAATTTTAGTCAAATTTGATTGGAAACAAGCCAATGAACAAAATCCAGGGGAAATTTTAGTCAAATTTGATTGTAATCGTGCCAATGAACCAAACCAATGTGAAATTTTAATCAAATTTGATAGGAAACACGTAAATGAACAAAATTCAAGTGAAATTTTAGTTAAATTTGATTGTAATCGCGAACCAAACTCAAGTGAAATTTTAGTCAAATTTGACAGGAAACACGCCAATGAACAAAATTCAGGTGAAGTTTTAGGCAAATTTGATTGGAAACACGCTAATAAACAAAATTCATGTGAAATTTTAGTCAAATTTGATTGTAAACGCACCAATTAACCAAACTCGGGTGAAATTTTAGTCAAATTTGATCGGGAACGCGCCAATGAACCAAACCAATGTGAAATTTTAGTCAAATTTGATTGGAAACACGCAAATAAACAAAATCCAAGTGAAATTTTATTGGGAACGCGCTAATGAACCAAATTCAAGTAAAATTTTAGTTAAATTTGGTAGGAAACATGCCAATGAACAAAATTCAGATGAAATTTTAGTCAAATTTGATTTGAAATGCACTAGTGAATCAAACTCAAGTGAAATTTTAGTCAAATTTGACAGGAAACACGCCAATGAACAAAATTCAGGTGAAGTTTTAGGCAAATTTGATTGGAAACACGCTAATAAACAAAATTCATGTGAAATTTTAGTCAAATTTGATTGTAAACGCACCAATTAACCAAACTCGGGTGAAATTTTAGTCAAATTTGATCGGGAACGCGCCAATGAACCAAACCAATGTGAAATTTTAGTCAAATTTGATTGGAAACACGCAAATAAACAAAATCCAAGTGAAATTTTATTGGGAACGCGCTAATGAACCAAATTCAAGTAAAATTTTAGTTAAATTTGGTAGGAAACATGCCAATGAACAAAATTCAGATGAAATTTTAGTCAAATTTGATTTGAAATGCACTAGTGAATCAAACTCAAGTGAAATTTTAGTCATATTTGATTGGAAGCGCAGCAATGAACAAAATCCAGGCGAAATTTTAGCCAAATTTGATTGGAAACGTGCCAACGAACCAAACTCAGGCGAAATTTTAGTCAAATTTGTTTGTAATCGCGCCAATGAACCAAACCAATGTGAAATTTTAGTCAAATTTGATCGAAAACACGTAAATGAATAAAATCCAAGTGAAATTTTACTCAAATTTGATTGGTAATGCGCCAGTGAATCAAACTGTGAATCAAACTCAAGTGAAATTTTAGTCAAATTTGATCGAAAACACGTAAATGAATAAAATCCAAGTGAAATTTTACTCAAATTTGATTGGTAATGCGCCAGTGAATCAAACTGTGAATCAAACTCAAGTGAAATTTTAGTCAAATTTGATTGGATACGCGCCAATGAACAAAATTCAGGTGAAATTTTAGTCAAATTTGATTGGAAACGTGCCAATGAACAAAATTCTGGTGAAATTTTAGTCAAATTTGATTGTAGACGCACTAATGAACCAAACTCAGGTGAAATTTTAGTCAAATTTTATTGGGAACGAGCTAATGAACCAAACTCAAGTGAAATTTTAGCTAAATTTGGTAGGAAACACTACAATGAACAAAATCCAGGTGAAATTTTAGCTAAATTTGATTTGAAACGTGCTAGTGAATCAAACTCAAGTGAAATTTTAGTTAAATTTGATTGGAAGCGCGCAATGAACAAAATCCAAGCGAAATTTTAGCCAAATTTGATTGGAAACGCGCAACCGAACCAAACTCAGGTGAAATTTTTGTCAAATTTGATTGGGAATGCGCCAATGAAAAAAAATCAATGTGAAATTTTAGTCAAATTTGATTGGAAACGCGCAACCGAACCAAACTCAGGTGAAATTTTTGTCAAATTTGATTGGGAATGCGCCAATGAAAAAAAATCAATGTGAAATTTTAGTAAAATTTGATTGGAAACACGCCAATAAACAAAAACTAGGTGAAATTTTAGTCAAATTTGATTGTAAATGGGCCAATGAACTAAATTCAGATGAAATTTTTTGTCAAATTTGATTGGGAACGAGCTAATGAACAAAACCAATGTGAAATTTTAGTCGAATTTGATTGGAAGTGCACCAATGAACAAAATTCAGACAAAATTTTTGTAAAATTTGATTAAAAACGTGCCAATGAGCCAAACGCAAGTAAAGTTTTTGTCAAATTTGAATAGAAACGCACTAATAAACCAAACCTAGGTGAAATTTTAGTCAAATTTGATTGGAAACGCGTCAATGAACCAAACCAATGTGAAATTTAAGTTAAATTTGATTGGAAACATGTAAATGAACAAAATTCAGGAGAAATTTTAGTCAAATTTGATTGGAGACGTGCCAGTGAATCAAACTCAAGTAAAATTTTAGTCAAATTCTATTGGAAACGCACCAACGAACAAAATTTAGGTGAAATTTTAATCAAATTTGATTGAAAATGCGCAAATTAACAAAACAAATGTGAACTTTTAGTTAAATTTTACTGGAAGCGCACCAATTAAAAAAATCGAGATGAAATTTGGTTAAATTTGATTGGAAATGCACCAATGAACCAAACTCAAATGAAATTTTTGTCAAATTTGATTGGAAACAGGCAAATGAACAAAATCAAGGTGAAATTTTAGTTAAATTTGATTTGAAACGCGCTAATGAATGAAACTAATGTGAAATTTTAGTCAAATTTTACTGGAAGCGCATCAATGAACAAAATCGAGATGAAATTTTAGTCAAACTTGATTGAAAACAGGCCAATGAACCAAACTCAAGTGAAATTTTAGTCAATTTTGATGGGAAACAGGCAAATGAACAAAATCAAGGTGAAACTTTGGTTAAATTTGATCGTGAACACGCCAATGAACCAAATCCTGGTAAAATTTTAGTAAAATTTGATTGGAAACGCGCCAGTGAATCAAAGACAAGTGAAATTATAGTCAAATCTGATTGGAAGCGCAGCAATGAACAAAATCCATGTGAAATTTTAGTCAAATTTGTTTGCAAACGCGCCAATGAACGAAATTCAGGTGAAATTTTAGTCAAATTTGATTGGAAACGCGCCAATGAACCAAACAAATGTGAAATTTTATCAAATTTGATTGGAAACATGCCAATAAACAAAATTCAAGTGAAATTTTAGTCAAATTTGATTTTAAACGCCACAATGAACCAAACTCAGGTGAAATTTTAGTCAAATTTGATTGGAAGCGCGCCAATGAACCAAACCAATGCAAAATTTTAGTCAAATTTAATTGAAAACACGCTAGTGAATCAAACTCAAGTGAAATTTTAGTCAAATTAGAATGGAAGCGCAGCAATGAATAAAATCAAAGCGAAATTTTAGTCAAATTTGACTGGAAACTCGCCAATGAACTAAACTCAGGTGAAATTTTAGTCAAATTTGATTAGAAACACGCCAATGAATCAAACCAATGTAAAATTTAATTCAAATTTCATTGGAAACACGCAAATGAACAATATCCGGGTAAAATTTTAGAAAAATTTGATTGTAAACGCGCTAATGAACCAAAACCTGGTGAAATTTTAGTCAAATTTGATTGGGATCACGCCAATGAACCAAACCAATGTGAAATTTTAGTCAAATTTGATTGGAAACATACAAATGAACAAAATTCAGCTGGAATTTTAGTCAAATTTGTTTGGAATGAACCAAACTCAAGTGAAATTTTAGTCAAATTTGATAGGAAACCCACTAATGAACAAAATTCAGATGAAATTTTATTCAAATTTGATTGGAAACACGCCATTGAATAAAATTCAGGTGAAATTTTAGTCAAATCTGATTGTAAACACGCCAATGAACCAAACTTATGTGAAATTTTAGTCAAATTTGATTGGAAACACGCCAAAGAATGAAACTCAAGTGAAATTTTCGTTAAATTTTATTGGAAGCACACCAATGAAAAAAATCGAGATGAAATTTTAGTCAAATTTGATTGAAAACGCACCAATGAACCAAACACAGTTGAAATTTTAGTCAATTTAATTGGTAATGGCCCGTGAGCTAAACCAATATGAAATTTTAGTCAAATTTGATTGTAAACACGCCAATTAACAAAATCCAAATGAAATTTTAGTCAAATTTGATTAGAAATGCGCCAATGAACTAAACCAATGTGAAATTTTAATCAAATTTGCTTGGAAATGCGCCAGTGAATCCAACTCAAGTGAAATTTTAGTCAAATTTGATTGAAAATGCGCCAATAAACGAAACCTATGTGAAATTTTAGTCAACTTTTATTGGAAGGCCACCAATAAAAAAATCGAGATGAAATTTTAGTCAAATTTGATTGGAGATGTACCAATGAACCAAACTTAAGTGAAATTTCAGTCATTTTTGATTGGAAACACACAAATGACCAAAATCGAGGTGAAATTTTAGTCAAATTTAATTGGAAACGCACCAATGAACCAAACAAATGTGAAATTTTAGTCAAATTTGATTGTAAACGCGCCAATGAACCAAACTTAGGTGAAATTTTAGTCAAATTTGATTGGGAACGCGGCAATGAACCAAAACAATGTGAAATTTTAGTCAGATTTGAGTGGAAACACACCAACGAACAAAATCCATGTGAAATTTTAGTCAAATTTGATTCGGAACGCGCCAATGAACCAAACCAATGTGAAATTTAATTCAAATTTGATTGGAAACACACAAATGAACAAAATACATGTGAAATTTTAGTCAAATTTGATTGGAAACACACCAATGAACAAAAACCAGATGAAATTTTAGTCAAATTTGATTGGAAACATGTCAATGAACAAAATTCAGGTGAAATTTTAGTCAAATCTGATTGTAAACGCACTAATGAAAAAAATCAAGATTGTATTTTAGTCAAATTTGATTGGGAATGCACCAATGAACCAAACTAATGTGCAATTTAATTCAAATTTGATTGGAAACACGCAAACGAATAAAATTCAGGTGAAATTTTAGTCCAATTTGATTGGTAACGCGCCAGTGAATCAAACTCAAGTGAAATTTTAGTCAAATTTTATTGGAAGAGCACCAATGAAAAAAAATCAAGATGAAATTTTAGTTAAATTTGATTGACGAAGCTCCAATGAACCAAACTCAAGTGAAATTTCAGTCAAATTTGATTGGAAACATGCAAATGAAAAAAATCGAGGTGAAATTTTAGTCAAATTTGATTGGGAACGCACCAATGAACCAAACAAATGAGAAATTTTAGTCAAATTTGATTGTAAACACGCCAATGAACCAAATTTAGGTGAAATTTTAGTCAAATTTGATTGGGAACGTGCCAATGAACCAAACCAATGTGAAATTTTAGTCAAATTTATTTGAAAACACGCCAATGAACAAAATCCAGGTGAAGTTTTAGTCAAATTTGATTGGGAACGTGCCAATGAACCAAACCAATGTGAAATTTACTTCAAATTTGATTGGAAACGCGCAAACGAACAAAATTCAAGTGAAATTTTAGTCAAATTTGATTGGTAACGCGCTAGTGAATCAAACTCAAGTGAAATTTTAGTCAAATTTAATTGAAAACGAGCCAATGAACAAAATTCAGGTGAAATTTTAGTCAAATTTGATTGGAAATGCGCCAATGAATGAAACCAAAGTGAAGTTTTAGTCAAATTTTGTTGGAAGTGCACCAATGAAAAAAAATCGAGATGGAATTTTAGTTAAATTTGACTGGAAATGCACCAATGAACCAAACTCAAGTGAAATTTTAGTCAAATTTGATTGGAAACACGCAAATGTACAAAATCCAGGTGAAATTTTAGTTAAATTTGATTGGGAACGCACCAATGAACCAAATAAATGTGAAATTTTAGCCATATTTGATTGTAAACGCGACAATAAACCAAACTCAGGTGAAATTTCAGTCAAATTTGATTTGAAACGCGCCAATGAACCAAACCGATGTCAAATTTGTTCAAATTTGATTGGAAACACGCCAATGAACAAAATTCTGGTGAAATTTTAGTGAAATTGATTGGGAACGCGCCAATGAATCAAACTCAAGTGAAATTTTAGTCAAATTTGTTAGGTAACACGCCAATGAACAAAATTCTGGTGAAATTTTAGTGAAATTGATTGGGAACGCGCCAATGAATCAAACTCAAGTGAAATTTTAGTCAAATTTGTTAGGTAACACGCCAATGAACAAAATTCAGGTGAAATTTTAGTCAGATTTTATTGGGAACGCGCCAATGAACCAAACTAATGTCAAATTTTAGTCAAATTTGGTTGGAAACACGCAAATGAATAATATCCATGTGAAATTTTAGTCAAATTTGATTGTAAATGCGCCAATGAACCAAATTTAGGTGAAATTTTTGTCAAATTTGATTGAGAACGTGCCAATGAACCAAACCAATGTGAAATTTTAGCCAAATTTGATTGCAAACATGCAAATGAACAAACTTCAGGTGAAATTTTAATCAAATTTGATTGGAAATGCGCCAATTAACCAAACTCAGGTGAGATTTTAGTCAAATTTGATAGGAAATACGCCAATGAATGAAATCCAGGTGAAATTTTAATCAAATTTGAACGAAAACAAGCCAATGAACAAAATCCAAGTGAAATTTTTGTCAAATTTGATTTGGAACGCACCAATGAATCAAATTTAAGTGAAATTTTAGTCAAATTTGATTGGGAACACGCCGAAGAACGAAATTGAAGTGAAATTTTAGTTAAATTTTATTGGAAGCACACGATGAACAAAATCGAGATGAAATTTTAGTCAAATTTGATTGAAAAAATGAAAATGAACAAAATTCAAGTGAAATTTTAGTCAAATTTTATTGGGAACGTACCAAAGAACAAAAATCATTTGAAATTTTAGTTAAATTTTATTGGAAGCGTACCAATGAACAAAATCGAGATGAAATTTTAGTCAAATTTTATTGGGAACGTACCAAAGAACAAAAATCATTTGAAATTTTAGTTAAATTTTATTGGAAGCGTACCAATGAACAAAATCGAGATGAAATTTTGGTCAAATCTGATTGGAAACGCACCAACGAACCAAATTCAAGTGAAATTTTAGTCAAATTTGATTGGAAAAATGAGAATGAACAAAATTCAGGTGAAATCATTGTCAAATTTGATTGGGAACGCTCCAATGAACCAAACTTAATTGAAATTTTAATCAGATTTGATAGGAAACACACCAATGAACAAAATTCAGCTGAAATTTTTGTCAAATTTGATAGCATACACGCCAATGAAAAAAATTTAGGTGAAATTTTAGTCAAATTTAATAAGAAACAGGCCCAATGAATAAAATCCAGGTGAATTTTTAGTCAAATTTGATTGGACACACAACAATGAACAAAATTCTTGTGAAATTTTAGTCAAATCTGATTGTAAATGCACCAATGAACCAAACTCAGGTGAAGTTTTAGTCAAATTTGATTGGAAACACGCAAATTAACAAAATCCAAGTGAAATCTTAGTCAAATTTTATTAGGAACGCATTAATGAACCAAACTCAAGTGAAATTTTAGTCAAATTTGACAGGAAACACGCCAATGAACAAAATCCAGACGAAATTTTAGTCGAATTGGATTGAAAACGCGCCAATGAGCCAAACTCAAGTGAATTTTTTGTCAAATTTAATTGGAAACACACCAACGAACAAAATCCACGTGAAATTTTAGTCAAATTTAATTGGAAACGCATCAATGAACCAAACTAATGTGAAATTTAATTCAAATTTGATTGGAAACACGTAAATGAACAAAATCCTGGTGAAATTTCAGTCAAATTTGATTGGAAACGCACCAGCGAATCAAACTCAAGTGAAATTTTAGTCAAATTCGATAGGAAACGTGCCAATAAACAAAATCCAGGCGAAATTTTAGTCAAATTTGATTGGAAACGCTTCAATGAACGAAACCAATGTGAAATTTTAGTCAAATTTTATTGGAAGCGCACCAATTAAAAGAATTGAGATGAAATTTTAATCAAAATTGGTTGGAAACGCACCAATGAACCAAATTCAAGTGAAATTAAAGTCAAATTTGATTGCAAACACGTAAATCCAGGCAAAATTTTATCCAAATTTGATTGGAAACTCGCCAACAAACCAAACTCAGGTGAAATTTTAGTCAAATTTGATTGGGACCACGCCAATGAGCAAAACCAATGTAAAATTTTAGTCAAATTTGATTCGGAACACGCAAATAAATAAAATTCTGGTGAAATTTTAGTCAAATTTGATTGGAAACACGCCAATGAACTAAACTCTGGTGAAATTTTAGTCAAATTTGATTGGAAACACGCCAATGAACTAAACTCTGGTGAAATTTTAGTCAAATTTGATTGGAAACGCGCCAATGAACCAGACCAATGTGAAAATTTAGTCAAATTTAATTGTAAACATGCCAGTGAATCAAACTCGAGTGAAATTTTAGTAGAATTTGATTGGAAGCGCAGTAATGAACAAAATCCTAGCGAAATTTTAGTCAAATTTGATTGGGAACGCGCCAATGAACTAGACCAATGTGAAAATTTAGTTAAATTTGATTGGAAACACGCCAGTGAATCAAACTCGAGTGAAATTTTAGTTGAATTTGATTGGAAGCACAATAATGAACAAAATCCTGGCGAAATTTTAATCAAATTTGATTGGAAATGCGCCAATGAACCAAACTCAAGTGAAATTTTAGTTAAATTTGATTGGGAACACGCCAATGAACCAAACCAATGTGAAATTTAATTCAAATTTTATTGGAAACACGCAAATGAACAAAATCCAGGTGAAATCTTAGTCAATTTTGATTGGTAACGCGCTAGTGAATCAAACACAAGTGAAATTTTAGTCAAATTTGATTGGAAACGCACCAATGAACGAAATCAATGTGAATTTTTAGTCAAATTTGATTGGAAATGCCCCAATAAACCAAATTCAAGTGAAATTTTAGTCAAATTTGATTGGAAACACGTAAATGAACAAAATCCGAGTGAAATTTTAGTCAAATTTGATTGTAAAGGCACCAATGAACCAAACTCATGCGAAATTTTAGTCAAATTTGATTGGTAACGCATCAATGAACCAAACCAATGTGAAATTTTGGTCAAATTTAATTGGAAACACGCCAATGAACAAAATTCACATGAAATTTTAGTAAAATTTGATTGGGAACGCGCCAATGAACCAAACCAATGTAAAATTTAATACAAACTTGTTTGGATGGGCGTAAATGAACAAAATCCTGGTGAAATTTTAGTCAAATTTGATTGGTAACGCGCCAGTGAATCAAACTCAAGTGAAATTTTTGTCAAATTTGATTGGAAATGCGCCAATGAACAAAATTCAGGTGAAATTTTAGTCAAATTTGATTGGAAACGCACCAAAGAACGAAACTAATGTGAAATTTTAGTAAAATTTTATTGGAAGCGCACCAATGAAAAAAATCGAGATGGAATTTTAATCAAATTTGATTGGAAACGTACCAATGAACCAAACTCAAGTGATATTTTAGTCAAATTTGATTGGAAACACGCAAATGAACAAAATCCAGGTGAAATTTTAGTTATATTTGATTGGGAACGCGCCAATGAACCAAACAAATGTGAAATTTTAGTCAAAGTTGATTGTAAACATGCCAATGAACGAAAGTCGGGTGAAATTTTAGTCAAATTTGATTGGGAACGCACCAATGAACCAAACCAATGTGAAATTTTAGTCCAATTTGATTGAAAATATGCCAATGAATAAAATTCAGATGAAATTTTAGTCAAATTTTATTCGGAACGCGCTAATGAACCAAACTCAAGTAAAATTTTCGTCAAATTTGATAGGAAAGACGTCAATGAGCAAAATTCAGGTGAAATTTTAGTCAAATTTGATTTGAAACACGCATGTGAATCAATCTCAAGTGAAATTTTAGTCAAATTTGATTGGAAGTGCAGCAATGAATAAAATTCAGGTGAAATTTTAGCAAAATTTAATTGGAAACGCGCCAACAAACCAAACTCAGGTGAAATTTTACTCAAATTTGATTGGAAACGCGCTAATGAACCAAACCAATGTAAAATTTTTGTCAAATTTGATTGGAAACACGCAAATGAACAAAATTCAGGTGAAATTTTAGTCAAATTTGATTGGAAACACGCCAATGAACCAAACTCAAGTGAAATTTTAGACAAATTTGATAGGAAACACGCTAATGAAAAAAATTCAGGTGAAATTTGATTGGAAACACGCTAATGAACCAAACTCAAGTGAAATTTTACACAAATTTGATAGGAAACACGCTAATGAACAAAATTCAGGTGAAATTTTAATCAAATTTGATTGGAAACACGCTAATGAACAAAATCCAGGTGAAATTTTTGTCAAATTTGATTGGGAACGCGCCAATGAACCAAACCAATGTGAAATTTTAGTCAAATTTGAATGGGAACATGCCAGTGAATTAGACTTAAGTGAAATTTTAGTCAAATTTGATTGGAAACGTGCCAATGAACCAAACCCAGGTGAAACTTAACTCAAATTTAATTGGGAACGCGCCAGTGAACCAAACCAATGTGAAATTTTAGTCAAATTTGATTAGAAACACGCAAATGAACAGAACTTAAGTGAAATATAGTCAAATTTGATAGGAAACACGCCAATGACCAAATTTCAGGTAAAATTTTAGTCAAATTAGATTCGAGACGTGCCAATGAACCAAAGTTAAGTGAACTTTTCGTCAAATTTGATAGGATACACGTCAATGAACAAAATCCAGGTGAAATTTTAGTCAACTTTGATTGGGAACACTCCAGTGAATCAAACTGAAGTGAAATTTAAGTCAAATTTGATTAGAAACACACAAATGAACCAAACTCAATTGAAATTTTAGTCAAATTTAATTGGGAACACACCCATGAACCAAACCAATGTGAAATTAAAGTCAAATTTGATTGAAAACATGCCAATTAACAAATTTCAGGTGAAATTTCAATCAAATTTCATTGTAAACTTGCCAATCAACCAAACGCAGGTGAAATTTTAGTCAATTTTGATTGGGAACGCGCTAATGAACCAAACAAATGTGAAATTTTAGTCAAATTTAATTGGAAACACGTAAATGAACAAAATTCAGGAGAAATTTTAGTCAAATTTGATTGGAAACACGCCAATGAACAAAATTCAGGTGAAATTTTAGGCAAATTCGATTGGAAACAGGCCAATGAATAAACTCCGAGGGAAATTTTAGTCAAATTTTATTGTAAACGCGCCAATGAACCAAACTCAGGTGAAATTTTAGTCAAATTAGATTGGGAATGCGCCAATGAACCAAACCAATGTGAAATTTTAGTCAAGTTTGATTGGGAACGCGATAATAAACTAAACTCAAGTGAAGTTTTAGTCAAATTTGATTGGAACACGCCAATGAATAGAATTCAGGTGAAATTTTAGTAAAATTTAATTGAAAACACGTAAATGAATAAAATCCGGGGGAAATTTTAGTCAAATTTGATTGGGAACACGCCAATGAACCAAACAAATGTGAAATTTTAATCAAATTTGATTGTAAACGCGCCAATGAACCAAATTCAGGTGAAATTTTAGTCAAATTTGATTTGGAACGCGCCAACGAACCAAACTAATGTGAAATTTTAGTCAAATTTGATTGGAAACACACTAATGAACAAAATCTACGTGAAATTTTAGTACAATTTGATTGGGAAAGCGCCAATGAACCAAACCAATATGAAATTTAATACAAACTTGTTTGGAAGCACGTAAATGAACAAAATCCTTGTGAAATTTTAGTCAAATTTGATTGGCAATACGCCAGTGAATCAAACTTAAGCGAAATTTTTGTCAAATTTGATTGGAAACACGCCAATGAACAAAATTCAGGTGAAATTTTAGTCAAATTTGATTGGAAACGTGCCAATGAACGAAACCAATGTGAAATTTAAATAAAATTTTATTGGAAGCGCACCAATGAAAAAAATCGAGATGAAATTTTATTCAAATTTGATTGGAAACGTACCAATGAGCCAAACTCAAGTGATATTTTAGTCAAATTTGATTGAAAACACACAAATAAACAAAATCCAGGTGAAATTTTAGTCAAATTTGTTTGGGAACGCACCAATGAACCAAACAAATGTGAAATTTTAGTCAAATTTAATTGTAAACGCGCCAATGAACGAAAGTCAGGTGAAATTTTAGTCAAATTTGATTGGGAACGAAACAATGTGAAATTTTAGTCAAATTTGATTGGAAATATGCCAATGAACAAAATTCAGATGAAATTTTAGTCAAATTTTATTGGGAACACGCTAATGAACCAAACTCAAGTAAAATTTTAGTCAAATTTGATAGGAAACACGTCAATGAACAAAATTCATTTGAAATTTTAGTCAAATTTGATTTGAAGCACACTAGTGAATCAAACTCAAGTGAAATTTTAGCCAAATTTGATTGGAAGTGCAACAATGAACAAAATCCAGGGGAAATTTTAGCCAAATTTAATTAGAAACATGTAGAACCCCAAATAATTCTAGACATCTTAGTGGCACTAAGACATGAATATTGGATGACTAAAGTATACTTTAGATTTTTAGTCTCATTTGAGACCCATTTTCGACATGGAAAATATTCGATTTGGAAAATAATATCTGAATAAAAGTTGTAGCTCTTTGAGTTATCTTTCCAACGCACTTTGAATTACCTCAATCGGATATTGGGAGAAGAAGTTATGATAGAAAAATTGAAAATTGTGCAGTGTCAACCGGACTATAACCGGTCGACCGAAACTGCCTGAAATAAAAATTCTCGTTTTTCTCTAGAATTTAAATATTTATTTTCATCAATTATTTTCTCAAAGGGCCACCCACGTTTTTGGCAATAAAAACCCCACTAAATTGAAGCATTTAGCCTCAAACTTAAATGACACCCATGTTTTCTCTCTTAAATGAAATTTGACCCTTCATTTGCTTTAAGTTATGGAATATTACCTATAAATAGAGACCTCATTTCACTCATTTTTTTCTCACACCAAAAGTAAGAGCTTTTACATACTAGAGAAAGAGTTTCCAAGAGAGAACAAGAGAGGGAGGAAAACTATTTTTCCTAGAAGTTTAAGAAGTGTTTTCAAGCATCAATTCTCAACGGTTTTCAAACATCCAAGGAGTGCATTTCTTTCAACGTCCAAGTTTCATCGAAGTTTTCAATCAAAGTTTTCAAAGTTTCAAAGGCATCAATCAAGGTAGGTAGAAGTGCAATGTGTTTAATCGTGTTAAGTTATAAGTTTTGATTCATGTATATGTTTGTATGTCAAATGGTACTCCGGTACGGCATATCCCTCTATGTTAATGGTTGTATTTCAAATGGTACTTCGGTACGGCATACCCCTCTATGTTGAAGAAATGTTTTTATGTCAAATGGTGCCCTCAGGTACGGCATACCCCTTCATGTTAAATGGTGTCTCTAGGTACGGCATGTATGAAAAGTTGTAAAGTTAATGTTTTGAAATGTATAGCTTGATCACGAATGCACCTATGACACCTGTTGAGTTTTTCAACTCACGGGTTTAATCCCATCTCTATAGATTGAAGGAATTCTACCTCGGGCATGGATGGAGGAGAAGATGGAGAGTGATGCAACGAGCCCATGGAAATCTGGTGAATAAGTGATTTGGATTTATTTTTATGAAATGTTTTCCAATGTTATTTCTTTAAAGTTTTGAATAACGCAGAATGCGAGAACAAGTTATGTTTTCTTCAAATAAATTACATTTTGTTATTTTGAAAAATAATTCAGTGTTTTTGTTTAAAGTATTTGAAGTATTGTTATTTAAATTATTATCCGAAGATGTAAGCTTCCGCTAAAACATATACACTTGTTACTAAACCACCGGTTAAGCTAAGTAAAGTAAGTAGCGTTCCGGTCCACTAGGGGTCGGGACATTTATAGCGTGGTATCAGAGCAAGGTTTAGTCGGTTCTGTAGATCAAGTATGTTTTTTTTTTTTAAACAAAAGGAAAATGAAAAGTTTAAGGTATTCCATGGCATCGTGCATCCATCCATCAATCTGATCCTATGGCCCAGGTATGTTCATGTTTAAAGTTAATGATTATGTTTATGTTATGATGCTTTGATATGATTTAGAGATGTGTTATTTAAAGATATGTAATGGACTTGGGCAAAAGCTAAGGGCTTAAAGGGAATTGCATGATATAAAAGTTTAAATATTTGCATGCTTTCTTTAAGCAAAGAAAAAGTATGATGTATGTGAAAATGCAACAGATATGGCTCGTAGAACGGCTAGGGCATATAGAGAAGCATTGAACTGTAGAATTGCTATCCATTCCTATGAAAACTATGTAACTAATCCGACCCGACCGCTTAGCGAACATGTGTATGACATCTATGAGATATGCATGACGGCGGTTAATGCTAGTATGGAGATCATGCATATTGAGGCCATAAATAACCTCATACACTCCCTCCCACCTCAATGGGGAGATATGGGAGTCATGGTTAGGGATGAGATGTTAGAAGGCAACCCAAACCTGTTCGAGTTTGAGAGGTATTGCCATGCCCTGATTGATTTGTGGGATGATGTAATCCATGAGGAGCCTGAGAAGGAACCTTTGGCTGAGGAAGAAGAACCCGAGGATGATTTAGAGAATGATCCTGAGCCTGAGCCACAGGTTGAGATGGACATAGAGTCCGGACCTGAGGCGGAAGACTCCTCCGAAGATGAAGCTCCACCAAAGAAGATCCGTAGAAGTTATAGGGATTAGATTTAAATCCTTGTAATAGCTTCCCTTATGTCAAGAAATAAAATACTATCTTCTTTGCTTTAGTATTCGAAGAATGAAACTAATAAGAACCATATGTTTTGTCTAAAGGAAATGGCCCGCGCAAACCAAAACTTGATAAGAGATCTCCTCTGAGCGGTTCAAGACCTAGGCAGGCAAAACCCGAACCAAGCTCAACCCCTACCACTAGCATCTACTGTTCCAAGCCATGCTTCAGTGGTCGAGCAATTTCGAAGGCACAAGCCCCCTACCTTCAACGGAGCAGCTGATCCACTTGCAGCCAAGGAGTGGCTTTGCAAGTTGGAGCGTATATTCCTATTGATAGGGTGCACGGACGCTCAGAAAGTCCAGTGTCCTGAATTCATGTTTTTCGATGATGCAAGTCACTAGTGGGACTCAATGTCAGGGACAAGGACCCCTGACCAACAAGCAGAATTGACATGGGAGCAATTCAAAGGGGAAGTAATGGACAAGTACTTTCCCTAGTCCTTGAGGGATCACAAAGAAAGTGAATTCCTCCAACTCAAGCAAAAAACTATGTCCCTGACTGAGTATGAGAGGAAGTTTGATCAACTTTTAAGGTATGCTCCACATCTGGTGGATATGGAAGATAAGAAGGTACGAAGGTTTGAACAAGGGCTAAACTCGGATATAAGCATGATACTTATGTCCCATCGCTTCACCACATACCGTGAAATGCCGAAAAGAGCTCATGCTATTTGGTACCAGAAGACTAGCGCCGAACAACATGGTCAACTGTTCAATCAACCGGACAATGGTAACATGGGAAAGAGGAAATGGAATGGCCAGGACAAGGGAAAAGGCAAGTGGCAAAACAAGAAAGCTAATGGCGGAGCCATTGCCAGCAAAAGCATTGTGCCAGTTATTGCGCCCTGTTCTAAGTGTGGAAGGACACATCAAGGCGAGTGCTTACAAGGGAAAGATGTTTGTTTCCGATGTGGCAAGCCAGAACATATCATTAGGGATTGTCCCACACATACCCAGAAGAAGGATGATAACAGCGACCAGAATTAGAAAGGGAAAGCTGTAGAACCCCAAATAATTATAGACACCTTAGTGGCACTAAGACATGAATATTGGATGACTAAAGTATACTTCAGATTTTTAGTCTCATTTGAGACTCATTTTCGACATAGGAAACATTCAATTTGGAAAATGATATCTAAATAAAAGTTGTATCTCTTTGAGTTAACGTTCGAATGCACTTTGAATTACCTCAATCGGATATTGGGAAAAGAAGTTATGATAGAAACACTGAAAGCTGTGCAGTGTCAACCGGACTACAATCGGTCGACCGAAACTGCCTGAAATGAAAATTCTCGTTTTTCTCTAGAATTTAAATATTTATTTTCATCAATTATTTTCTCAAAGGGCCACCTACATTTTTGGCAACAAAAACCCCACTAAATTGAAGTATTTACCCTCAAACTTAAATGGCACCCATGTTTTCTCTCTTAAATGAAATTTGACCCTTCATTTGCTTTAAGTTATGGGATATTTGCCTATAAATAGAGATCTCATTTCACTCATTTTTTTTTCTCACACTAAAAGCAAGAGCTTTTACATACTAAAGAAAGAGTTTCCAAAAGAGAAAAAGAGAGGGAGGAAAACTATTTTTCCTAGAAGTTTAAGAAGTGTTTTCAAGTATCAATTCTCAACGGTTTTCAAACATCCAAGGAGTGCATTTCTTTCAACGTCCAAGTTTCATCGAAGTTTTCAATCCAAGTTTTCAAAGTTTCAAAAGCATCAATCAACGTAGGTAGAGGTGCAATGTGTTTAATCGTGTTAAGTTATAAATTTCGATTCATGTTAATGTTTGTATGTCAAATGGTACTCCGGTACGGCATATCCCTCTATGTTAATGGTTGTATGTCAAATGGTACTTCGGTACGGCATACCCCTCTATGTTGAAGAAATGTTCGTATGTCAAATGGTACCCTCGGGTAGGGCATACCCCTTCATGTCAAATGGTGCCTCCAAGTACGGCATGTATGAAAAGTTATAAAGTTAATGTTTTGAAATGTATAGCTTGATCACAAATGCACCTATGACACCTATTGAGTTTTTCAACTAACGGGTTTAATCCCATCTCTATAGATTGAAAGAATTCTACCTTGGACATAGATGGAGGAGAAGATGGACAGTGATGCAACGAAAAATGATTCAGTATTTTCGTTTAAAATATTTGAAGTATTGTTATTTAAATTATTATCCGAAGATGTAAGCTTCCGCTAAAACGTATACACTTGTTACTAAACCACCGGTTAAGCTAAGTAAAGTAAGTAGCGTTCCGGTCCACTAGGGGTCAGGGTGTTACAACGTGGTATCAGAGCACGGTTTAGCCGGTTCTGTAGACCAAGTGTTTTTTTTCTTTAAAAAAAATGAAAAAGTCTAAGATACTACAATGCATCTTGCATCCATCCATCAATCTCGTCCTATGGCCCAACTATGTTTATGTTTAAAGTTAATAATTATGTTTATGTTATGATGTTTTGATATGATTTAGAGATGTGTTATTTAAAGATATGTAATGGACTTGGGCAAAAGCTAAGGGCTTAAAGGGAATTGTATGATATGAAAGTTTAAATATTTGCATGCTTTCTTTAAGCAAAGAAAAAGTATGATGTATGTGAAAATGCAATAGATATGGTTCGTAGAACGGCTAGGGCATATAGAGAAGCATTGAACCGTAGAATTGCTATTCATTCCTATGAAAACTATGTAACTGATCCGACCCGACCACTTAGCGAACATGTGTATGACATCTATGTGAGATGCATGACGGCGGTTAATGCTGGTATGGAGATCACGCATATTGAGGCCATAAATAACCTCATACACTCCCTTCCACCTCAATGGGGAGATATAAGAGTCACGGTTAGGGATGAAATGTTAGAAGCCAACCCAAACCTGTTCGAGTTTGAGAGGTATTGCCATGCCCTGATTGATTTGTGGGATGATGTAATCCATGAGGAGCCTGAGGAGGAACCTTTGGCTAAGGAAGAAAATCTCGAAGAAGAACCCGAGGATGATTTAGAGAATGATCCTGAGCCTAAGCCACAGGTTGAGATGGACATAGAGTCCGGACCTGAGGCGGAAGACTCCTCCGAAGATGAAGCTCCACCAAAGAAGATCCGTAGAACTTATAGGGATTAGATTTAAATCCTTGTAATAGCTTCCCTTATGTCAAGAAATAAAATACTATCTTCTTTGCTTTAGTATTCGAAGAATGAAACTAATAAGAACCATATGTTTTGTCTAAAGAAAATGGCCCGCGCAAACCAAAACTTGATAAGAGATCTCCTCCGAGCGGTTCAAGACCTAGGCAGGAAAAACCTAAACCAAGCTCAACCCCTACCACTAGCTCTTAATGTTCCAAACCATGCTTTAGTGGTCGAGCAATTTCGAAGGCACAAGCCCCCTACCTTCAACGGAGCAGCTGATCCACTTGCAGCCGAGGAGTGGCTTTGCAAGTTGGAGCGTATATTCCGATTGATAGGGTGCACGGACACTTAAAAAGTCCAGTGTACTGAATTCATGTTCTCCGGTGATGCAAGTCACTAGTGGGACTCAATGTCAAGGACAAGGACCCCGACCAACAAGCAGAATTGACTTGGGACCAATTCAAAGGGGAAGTAATGGACAAGTACTTTCCCCAGTCCTTGAGGGATCACAAAGAAAGTGAATTCCTCCAACTCAAGCAAAAGACTATGTCCCTGACTGAGTTTGAGAGGAAGTTTGATCAACTTTCAAGATATGCTCCACATCTGGTGGATACGGAAGATAAGAAGGAACGAAGGTTTGAACAAGGGCTAAACTCGGATATAAGCATGATACTTATATCCCATCGCTTAACCACATACCGTGAAATGCTGGAAAGAGCTCATGCTATTTGGTAC
>NC_036255.1:4301298-4316151 GCF_002742605.1 Olea europaea var. sylvestris | reverse complement strand
TTGTCCCACACATACCCAGAAGAAGGATGATAATAGCGACTAGAACCAGAAAAGAAAAGCACGAGTTTTTACATTGACTCAACAGGATGTAGAGGAAAACTCTAATGTCATAGCAGGTACTCTACTGATAGCCAATACATCTGCTTATATATTGTTTGATTCAGGAGCTACACACTCCTTTGCTTCAACAAATTTTATGGCTAAATCTAGTATTACCTATGATAAGTCGGAAGGTACATTAGAAGTTAGTATTCCTTCGGGCAACCCATTGAATACTGATAGAATAGCCAAGTCAGTAAGTATCAAAGTTGAGGGAAAACCAATGGAAGCGAACCTATACATGATAGAAATGAAGGATTTTGATGTAATACTAGGCATGGATTGGTTAGGTTGTAATTACGCCAGCATCCGATGTAAGGAAATGGAAGTATCATTTCAGAAACCAGGAGAGGAACCATTTTCGTTCCTTGGAATGAAGACGAAACCCCTTATTCGACTAGTATCGGCTTTACAAGCTGAGAAGATGTTGAGAAAAGAAACATGTCAAGGACATCTAGTAAGTATCTCAGGAGGGAAACAAGAGACGATAAGGGTTGAAGATGTACCAGTAGTACGGGAATTCGTAGATGTGTTTTCAGAAAATCTATCTGGTATTCCACCCGATAGACAAGTGGAATTCACCATAGACCTAATTCTCGGGGCGGCACCAGTATCTAAGGCCCCATACCGAATGGCCCCAAAGGAACTATTAGAATTAAAGAAGCAGTTGCAAGAACTCCTAGATATGGACTTCATACGACCAAGCGTATCTCCATGGGGTGCGCAAGTGTTGTTTGTAAAGAAGAAAGATGGAAGCATGAGGATGTGCATCGATTATAGGAAGATAAATCTATTAACCATCAAGAATAAGTACCCACTCCCGAGGATCGAGGATCTGTTAGATCAACTGAAAGGAGCTAAGGTATTTTCCAAGATTGACTTACGATCGGGATACCATCAACTGAAAGTAGAGACAAAGGATATACCTAAGACAGCTTATAGAACTTGATATAGACACTACGAGTTTACGGTGATGCCGTTTGGGCTAACCAATGCACCTGCAGTGTTCATGGACCTGATGAATCGAGTGTTTCATCAATACTTGGATATGTTTGTCATATTCTTCATCGATGACATTCTGATATATTCCAAGAGTAAGGAGCAACATGAAGAGCACTTGAGAATAGCCTCAGAGGTATTACGCAAGGAGAAACTGTATGCCAAATTCAAGAAGTGCGAGTTTTAGCTTGAACAAGTTGGATTTCTTGGACATGTAGTTACTGCCCCCAGGGGATTGAAGTAGATCCAGCAAAAGTAGAAGCAGTAACCAACTAGAAAGCACCAACAAATGCTGGTGAAGTACGAAGTTTTCTAGGATTGGTTGGATATTATAGGAGATTCATAGAAAGATTCTCCAAAATAGCTGGACCAATGACGCAGCTTACAAGGAAGGGAGTAAAATTCCAATGGATGGAAAAATGCGAACAAAGTTTCCAAGAACTTAAGCAGAAGTTGATATCATCTCCTGTATTAACAATACCTGAAGGTACGGAAGGGTTTGTTATATACAGTGACGTATCCAAGCGAGGATTGGGATGTGTACTAATGTAGAATGGAAAAGTGATAGCCTATGCTTCAAGACAATTGAAGAAATATAAGCAGAACTACCCGACACATGATTTAGAACTTGCATCGATAGTACACGCTTTGAAGATAAGACGACACTGCTTGTATGGACGGAAGTGTGATATCTACACAGATCACAAAAGTCTCAAGTATTTCTTCACACAGAAGGAGTTGAATATGCGACAAAGACGATGGTTGGAATTGGTGAACAATTACGACTGCACTATTCACTACCATCCGGGTAAGGCTAATGTTGTGGCCGACGCTCTAAGTAGAAAATCAATGGGACAATTGACGTCATTACCCACCTCTCAAGTGGAGTTAGTCAAGGACTTGGAAAAGTTGTAGATCGAAGTGGTTACCACACTAGGACAAGTCACTGCTCGTTTTGCAGCTTTAATAATTCGAACTACTCTTAGAGATCGAATTATAGAAGCACAAAATAAAGACTCATTTTTGCAGAAGATTAAGAATGAAGTTGGTACCGATAAGAAAAAGGACTTCGGAGTAGTTGAGGATCAGGCACTGATATTTAGAGGAAGAATTTACGTGCCTAAGGATGAAGCCTTGAGAAACGAGATATTGAAAGAAGCTCATTCCATCCCGTACACCGCACATCCCGGTGGTACGAAAATGTATCGAGATCTTCGAGATACATTTTGGTGGAGAAATATGAAAAGAAATATAGGGATGTACGTTCAGAAGTGCATGGTATGTCAACAGGTTAAGGCAGAACACCAAAAACCAAGTGGATTGTTAAATCCACTAGATATACCTGAATGGAAATGGGAAAATATCACGATGGACTTTGTGGTTGGATTCCCGAAGTCAGCAAGAGGAAATAATGCTATATGAGTAGTAGTGGATAGACTAACGAAGTCAGCTCATTTTCTTCCAGTGAAAATGACATTCAGTTTAAACCAATTGGCACAGTTGTACATTAAAGAGGTTGTGAGATTACACGGTGTACCTGTATCCATTGTGTCTGACAGAGACCCAAGGTTCACGTCCAAATTTTGGAAAAGTCTACAAGGAGCTATGGGAACAAAGCTGAACTTTAGTACAGCATATCACCCTCAGTCCGATGGTCAGTTTGAAAGGACCATCCAAACTTTGGAAGACATGCTGAGAACATGTGTTTTGGATCTAGAAGGTAATTGGGAGTCATACTTACCTCTAGTAGAGTTCGCTTATAATAACAATTTCCAAGCAACTATTGGAATAGCACCATACGAAGCTCTCTATGGTGGAAGATGTAGATCCCCTATTCATTGGGATGAAGTCGGAGAGAAGAGAGTTTTAGGACTAGAAATGGTTGAAAAGACGGTCGAGGTAATCGATAAGATCCGTGCAAGAACAAAGGCAGCACAGGATCGAAAAAAGAGCTATGCGGATACAAGGAGGAAGGATTTAGAATTTCAAGTTGAGGATAAAGTGTTTCTAAAAGTAGCACCGATGAAAGGTGTACTTAGATTTGGAAAGAAAGGCAAGCTACGACCCCGGTATATCGGACCTTTCAAGATACTTGATAGAGTCGGAAATGTGTCTTACTGACTAGCTTTGCCACCTGAATTATCGGCAGTGCACAATGTGTTCCATATATCGATGATAAAGAAGTATGTACATGATCCTAATCATGTAGTGAGTTATCAAATCTTGGAGGTACAGAAAGATTTGTCGTACAAGGAACTACCGATCAAGATATTGGATCGAAAAGTGTATAAACTAAGGAATAAAGAGATTTAGCTGGTTAAGATACAATAGAATCATCACGGCGTAGAAGAAGCCACTTGAGAAAAAGAAGAAGAAGCAAAGACAAGTATCCAACACTATAAGCCCAATCAGAAGGTAAATTTCGAGAACGAAATTTTAATTAAGGTGTGGGGGATGTAGAACCCCAAATAATTCTAAATACCTTAGTGGTACTAAGACATGAATATTGGATGACTAAAGTATACTTCAGATTTTTAGTCTCATTTGAGACTCATTTTCGACATGGGAAACATTCAATTTGGAAAATAATATCTAAATAAAAGTTGTATCTCTTTGAGTTAGCTTTCTAACGCACTTTGAATTACCTCAATAAGATATTAGGAGAAGAAGTTATGATAGAAATACTGAAAGCTGTGCAGTGTCAACCGGACTACAACCGGTCGACCGAAACAGCCTGATATGAAAATTCTCGTTTTTCTCTTGAATTTAAATATTTATTTTCATCAATTATTTTCTCAAAGGGCCGCCCACGTTTTTGGCAATAAAAACCCCACTAAATTGAAGCATTTAACCTCAAACTTAAATGGCACCCATGTTTTCTCTCTTAAATGAAATTTGACCCTTCATTTGCTTAAGTTATGGGATATTTACCTATAAATAAAGACCTCATTTCACTCATTTTTTTTCTCACACCAAAAGCAAGAGCTTTTACATACTAAAGAAAGAGTTTCCAAGAGAGAACAAGAGAGGGAGGAAAACTATTTTTCCTAGAAGTTTAAGAAGTGTTTTCAAGCATCAATTCTCAACGGTTTTCAAACATCCAAGGAGTGCATTTCTTTCAACCTCCAAGTTTCATCGAAGTTTTCAATCCAAGTTTTCAAAGTTTCAAAAGTATCGATCAAGGTAGGTAGAGGTGCAATGTGTTTAATCATGTTAAGTTACAAGTTTCGATTCATGTTAATATTTGTATGTCAAATGGTACTCCGGTATGGCATATCCCTCTATGTTAATGGTTGTATGTCAAATGGTACTTCGGTATGGCATACCCCTCTATGTTGAAGAAATGTTCGTATGTCAAATGGTGCCCTCAGGTACGACATACCCCTTCATGTCAAATGGTGCCTCCGGGTACGGCAGTAATGAAAAGTTATAAAGTTAATATTTTAAAATGTATAGCTTGATCACGAATGCAACTATGACACCTATTGAGTTTTTCAACTCACGGGTTTAATCCCATCTCTACAGATTGAAGGAATTCTACCTCGGGCATGGATGGAGGAGAAGATGGAGAGTGATGCAACGAGCCCATGGAAATCCGGTGAATAAGTGTTTTGGATTTATTTTTATGAAATGTTTTCCAATGTTACTTCTTTGAAGTTTTGAATAACGCAGAATGCGAGAACAAGTTATGTTTTCTTCAAATAAATTACATTTTGTTGTTTTGAAAAATGATTCAGTGTTTTTGTTTAAAGTATTTGAAGTATTGTTATTTAAATTATTATCCGAAGATCTAAGCTTCCACTAAAATGTATACACTTGTTACGAAACCATCGATTAAGCTAAGTAAAGTAAGTAGCGTTCCGGTCCACTAGGGGTCGGGGCGTTTACAAAAAGCGCCAACAAACCAAATTCAGGTGAAATTTTTGTCAAATTTGATTGGGAACGCGCCAATGAACCAAACAAATGTAAAATTTTAGTCAAATTTGATTTGAAACACGCAAACGAACAAAATTCAGGTGAAATTTTAGCCAAATTTGATTGGAAACACGCCAATGAACCAAACTCAAGTGAAATTTTAGACAAATTTGATAGGAAACACACAAATGAAAAAAAATTCAGGTGAAATGTTAATCAAATTTGATTGGAAACACGCCAATAAACAAAATCCAGGTGAATTTTAGTCAAATTCGATTGGGAATGCACCAATGAACCAAACCAATATGAAATTTTAGTCAAATTTGAATGGGAACACGCTAGTGAATTAAACTTAAATGAAATTTTAGTTAAATTTGATTAGAAGCGTTGCAATAAACACCAGACAAGATTTTAGTCAAATTTGATTGGAAACACGCTAATGAACCAAACCTAGGTGAAATTTTGATTGGGAACGCGCCAGTGAACCAAACCAATGTGAAATTTTAGTTAAATTTGATTCGAAACACGCAAATGAGCATAACTTAAGTGAAATTTAGTCAAATTTGATAGGAAACACGCCAATGACCTAATTTCAGGTAAAATTTTAGTCAAATTAGATTCGGAATGCGCCAATAAACCAAACTTAAGTGAAATTTTGGTCAAATTTGATAGGATACACGTCAATGAACAAAATTCAGGTGAAATTTTAGTCAAATTTGATTGGGAACGCTCCAGTGAATCAAACTAAAGTGAAATTTTAGTCAAATTTGATTGGAAGTGCAGCGATGAACAAAATTCAGGTGGAATTTTAGTCAAATTTGATTGGAAACACACAAATGAACCAAATTCAATTGAAATTTTAGTCAAATTTAATTGGGAATGTGCCCATGAACCAAACCAATGTGAAATTTAAGTGAAATTTGATTGGAAACACACAAATGAACCAAATTCAATTGAAATTTTAGTCAAATTTAATTGGGAATGTGCCCATGAACCAAACCAATGTGAAATTTAAGTGAAATTTGATTGGAAACACACCAATTAACAAAATTCAGGTGAAATTTCAGTCAAATTTCATTGTAAACATGCCAATGAACCAAACTCAAGTGAAATTTTAGTCAAATTTGATTGGGAACGCGAAAATGAACCAAACCAATGTGAAATTTTAGTCAAATTTAATTGGAAACACGCAAATGAACAAAATCCAAGTGAAATTTTAGTCAAATTTGATGGGGAACGCGCTAATAAACAAACTCAAGTGAAATCTTAGTCAAATTTGATTGGAAACACGCCAATGAACAAAATTCAGGTGAAATTTTAGTCAAATTTGATTGAAAACAGGCCAATGAATAAAATTTGGGGAAAATTTTAGTCAAATTTGATTATAAACGCGCCTATGAACCAAATTAGGTGAGATTTTAGTCAAATTTGATTGGGAACGCGCCAATGAGCCAAACAAATGTGAAATTTTAGTCAAATTTGATTGAAAACACGCCAATGAACAAAATCCAGGTGAAATTTTAGTCAAATTTGATTGGGAACGTGCCAATGAAACAAACCAAAGTGAAATTTTAGTCAAATTTGATTGGGAAAGCGCCAGTGAATCAAACTTATGTGAAATTTTAGTCAAATTTGATTGGAAGTGCAGCAATGAACAAAATCCAGGTGAAATTTTAGTCAAATTTGATTTGAAACGTGCCAATGAACCAAACCAATGTGAAATTTTAGTCAAATCTGATTGTAAACACGCCAATGACCAAAATCAAGATGAAATTTTTGTCAAATTTGATTGTAAACGCGCCAATAAACCAAACCCAGGTGAAATTTTAGCCATATTTGATTGGGAATGTGCCAATGAACAAAATCAATGTGAAATTTTGGTCAAATTTGATTGGAAACAAACAAAGGAAAAAAATCCAAGTGAAATTTTAGTCAAATTTGATTTGGAAGGCGCCAATTAATCAAACTCAAGTTAAATTTTAGTCCAATTTGATTGGAAACAAGCAAATGAACAAAATTCAAGTGAAATTCAAGACAAATTTGATTGGGAACATGCCAATGAACCAAACTCAAGTGAAATTTGATAGGAAACGTGCCAATAAACAAAATCCAGGTAAAATTTTTGTCAAATTTGATTGGCAATGTGCTAGTAAATCAAACTCAAGTGAAATTTTAGTCAAATTTGATTGGAAGCGCAGCAATAATAAAAATCCAGGCAAAATTTTAGCCAAATTTGATTGGAAACGCGCCAACGAACGAAACTAAATTGAAATTTTAGTTAAATTTGATTGGAAACATGCCAATGAACAAAATCTAGGTGAAATTTAGTCAAATTTGATTAGTAACGCACCAATGGACCAAACCAATGTGAAATTTTAGTCAAATTTGATTGGAAACACGCAAATGAACAAAATTTAGGGGAAATTTTAGTCAAATTTGAATGGAAACACGCCAATGAACCAAACCCAAGTGAAATTTTAGTCAAATTTGATTGGAACCGTAGTAATGAACAAAATTCAGGCGAAATTTTAGTTAAATTTGAATGGAAACGAGCCAATGAACCAAACTCAGGTGAAATTTTAGTCAAATTTGATTGGGAACGCGCCAATGAACCAAACCAATGTGAAATTTTAGCCCAAATTGATTGTAAACAAGCCAATGAACAAAATTCAGGTGAAATTTTAGTCAAATTTGATTGTAAACGTGCCAATTAACTAAACTCTGGTGAAATTTTAGTCAAATTTGATTGGGAACGCGCCAATGAACTAGACCAATGTGAAAATTTAGTCAAATTTGATTGGAAACACGCTAGTGAATCAAACTCAAGTGAAATTTTAGTCAAATTTGATTGGAAGCACAGCAATGAACAAAATCCTAGCGAAATTTTAGTCTAATTTGATTGGAAACGCGCCAGTGAACCAAACTCAAGTGAAATTTTAGTCAAATTTGATTAGGAACACGCCAATGAACCAAACTAATGTGAAATTTAATTCAAATTTGATTGGAAACACGTAAATGAACAAAATTCAGGTGAAATTTTAGTCAAATTTCATTGGTAACGCGCCAGTGAATCAAACTCAAGTGAAATTTTAGTCAAATTTGATTGGAAAGCACCAATGAACAAAACCAATATGAAATTTTAGTCAAATTTGATTGGAAACGCACCAATAAACCAAACTCAAGTGAAATTTTAGTCAAATGTGATTGGAAACACGCAAATGAACAAAATCCGGGTGAAATTTTAGTCAAATTTGATTGGGAACCCGCCAATGAACCAAACAAATGTGAAATTTTAGTTGAATTTGATTGTAAACGCGCCAATGAACCAAACTTAGGTGAAATTTTAGTCAAATTTGACTGGGAACGCACCAATGAACCAAACAAATGTGAAATTTTAGTTGAATTTGATTGTAAACGCGCCAATGAACCAAACTTAGGTGAAATTTTAGTCAAATTTGACTGGGAACGCACCAATGAACCAAACCAATGTGAAATTTTAGTCAAATTTCATTGAAACACGCCAATGAACAAAATCCACGTGAAATTTAAGTAAAATTTGATTAGGAATGCGCTAATGAACCAAACCAATGTGAAGTTTAATACAAACTTGCTTGGATGCAAGTAAATGAACAAAATTCTGGTGAAATTTTAGTCAAATTTGATTAGTAATGCGCCAGTGAATCAAACTTAAGTGAAATTTTAGTCAAATTTGGTTGGCAACGCACCAATGAATGAAAGCAATATGAAATTTTAGTCGAATTTGATTGGAAACGCGCCAATAAACCAAACTCAAGTAAAATTTTTGTCAAATTTGATTGGAAACACGTAAATGAACAAAATTCGGGGGAAATTTTAGTCAAATTTGATTGGGAACGTGCCAATGAACCAAACAAATCAAAAATTTTAGTCAAATTTGATTGTAAACGCGCCAATGAACCAAACTAATGTGAAATTTTAGCCAAATTTGATTGGAAATATGCCAGTGAACAAAATTCAGATGAAATTTTAGTCAAATTTTATTGGGAACGCGCTAATGAACCAAACTCAAGTAAAATTTTAGTTAAATTTGATAGGAAACACGTCAATGAACAAAATTCAGGTAAAATTTTAGTCAAATTTGATTTGAAACATGCTAGTGAATGAAATTCAAGTGAAATTTTAGTCAAATTTGATTGGAAGCGCAGTAATGAACTAAATCCAGACGAAATTTTGGCCAAATATGATTGGAAATGTGCCAACAAACCAAACTCAGGTGAAATTTTAGTCAAATTTGATTGGGAATGGGCCAATGAACCAAACCAATTTAAAATTTTAGTCAATTTTAACTGGAAACACGAAAATGAACAAAATTCAGGTGAAATTTTAGTCAAATTTGATTGGGAATGGGCCAATGAACCAAACCAATTTAAAATTTTAGTCAATTTTAACTGGAAACACGAAAATGAACAAAATTCAGGTGAAATTTTAGTCAAATTTGATTGGAAACAGGCCAACGAACCAAACTCAAGTGAAATTTTAAACAAATTTGATAGGAAACACACTAATGAAAAAAATCCAGGTGAAATTTTAATCAAATTTGATTGGAAACACGCCAGTGAACAAAGTCTAGGTGAAATTTTATTCAAATTTGATTGGGAACGCGCCAATAAACCAAACCAATGTGAAATTTTAGTCAATTTTGAATAGGAACACACCAGTGAATAAGACTTAAGTGAAATTTTAGTCAATTTTGATTGGAAGCGTAGCAATGAACACCAGACAAAATTTTAGTCAAATTTGATTGGAAACACGCCAATGAACCAAACCCAGGTGAAATTTTACTCAAATTTGATTGGGAACATGCCAGTGAACCAAACCAATGTGAAATTTTAGTCAAATTTGATTGGAAACATGCAAATGAATAGAACTTGAGTGAAATTTAGTCAAATTTGATAGGAAACATGCCAATAACCAGATTTCAGGTAAAATTTTAATCAAATTAGATTCGGAACGAGCCAATGAACCAAACTTAAGTGAAATTTTAGTCAAATTTGATAGGATACACATCAGTGAACAAAATCAAGGTGAAATTTTAGTCAAATTTGATAGGGAATGCGCCAGTGAATCAAATTGAAGTGAAATTTTAGTCAAATTTGATTGGAAGCGCAGCGATGAATAAAATTCAGGCAGAATTTTAGTCAAATTTGATTGGAGACACACAAATGAACCAAACTCAGTTGAAATTTTAGTCAAATTTAATTGGGAACGCGCCCATAAACCAAACTAATGTGAAATTTTAGTCAAATTTGATTGGAAATACGCCAATTAACAAAATTCAGGTGAAATTTTAGTCAAATTTCATTGTAAACATGCCAATGAACCAAACTCAGGTGAAATTTTAGTCAAATTTGATTGGGAACGTTCCAATGAACCAACCAATGTGAAATTTTAGTCAAATTTAATTGGAAACACGTAAATGAACAAAATTCAGGTGAAATTTTAGTCAAATTTGATTGGGAACACGCTAATAAGCAAACTCAAGTGAAATTTTAGTCAAATTTGATTGGAAACACGCCAATGAACAAAATTCAGGTGAAATTTTAGTCAAATTTGATTGGAAACACGCTAATGAATGAAATTCGGGGGAAATTTTAGTCAAATTTGATTGTAAACGCGCCAATGAACCAAACTCAGGTGAAATTTTAGTCAAATTTGATTGGGAACGCACCAATAAACCAAACCAATGTGAAATTTTAGTCAAATTTAATTGGAAACACACAAACGAACAAAATTCAAGTAAAATTTTAGTCAAATTTGATTGGGAACGCGATAATAAACCAAATTCAAGTGAAATTCTAGTCAAATTTGATAGGAATCACACCAATGAATAGAATTCATGTGAAATTTTAGTAAAATTTGATTGAAAACACACCAATGAATAAAATCTGGGGGAAATTTTAGTCAAATTTGATTGAAAGCGCGCCGATGAACCAAACAAATGTGAAATTTTAGCCAAAATTTGATTGAGAACGCGGCAATGAACCAAACCAGTGTGAAATTTTAGCCAAAATTTGATTGGGAACGCACCAATGAACCAAACCTAGGTAAAATTTTAGTCAAATTTGATTGGGAAAGCGCCAGTGAATCAAACTTAAGTGAAATTTTAGTCAAATTTGATTGGATGCGCAGCAATGAACAAAATCTATGTGAAATTTTAGTCAAATTTGATTTGAAACGTGCCAATGAACCAAACCAATGTGAAATTTTAGTCAAATCTGATTGGAAACATGCCAATGACCAAAATCAAGGTGAAATTTTTGTCAAATTTGATTGTAAACGCGCCAATGAACCAAACCTAGGTGAAATTTTAGCCATATTTGATTGGGAATGTGCCAATGAACAAAATCAATGTGAAATTTTTGTCAAATTTGATTGTAAACGCGCCAATGAACCAAACCTAGGTGAAATTTTAGCCATATTTGATTGGGAATGTGCCAATGAACAAAATCAATGTGAAATTTTTGTCAAATTTGATTGGAAACAAACAAACGAAAAAAATCCAAGTGAAATTTTAGTAAAATTTGATTGAGAATGCGCCAATGAACCAAACTAATGTAAAATTTTAGTCAAATTTGATTGGAAACATGCCAATGAACAAAATCTAGGTGAAATTTTAGTCGAATTTGATTGGTAACGCGCCAATGGACCAAACCAATATGAAATTTTAGTCAAGTTTGATTGGAAACACGCCAATGAACAAAATCCACGTGAAATTTTAGTAAAATTTTATTGGGAACGCGCCAATGAACCAAACCAATGTGAAATTTAATACAAACTTGTTTGGAAGCACGTAAATAAACAAAATCCTAGTGAAATTTTAGTCAAATTTGATTGGTAACGCGCCAGTGAATTAAACTCAAGTGAAATTTTAGTCAAATTTGATTGAAAACGCGCCAATGAACGAAACCAATGTGAAATTTTTGTAAAATTTTATTGGAAACGCACCAATGAAAAAAATCGAGATGAAATTTCAATCAAATTTGATTGGAAAAGTACCTACAAACAAAACTCAAGTGATATTTTAGTCAAATTTAATTGGAAACACTCAAATGAACAAAATCTAGGTAAAATTTTAGTCAAATATGATTGTGAACGCGCCAATGAACCAAAGTCAGGTGAAATTTTAGTCAAATGTGATTGGGAACGTGCCAATGAACCAAACCAATGTGAAATTTTAGTCAAATTTGATTGGAAATATGCCAATAAACAAAATTTCGATGAAATTTTAGCCAAATTTTATTGGGAAAGCGCTAATGAACTAGACTCAAGTAAAATTTTAGTCAAATTTGATAGGAAACACGCCAATGAACAAAATTCAAGTAAAATTTTAGTCAAATTTGATAGGAAACACGCCAATGAACAAAATTCAAGTAAAATTTTAGTCAAATTTGATTGGAAGCGTAGCAATAAACAAAATCCAGACGAAATTTTAGCCAAATTTGATTGGAAACGCGCCAACAAACTAAACTCAGGTGAAATTTTAGTCAAATTTTGTTGGGAGCACGCCAATGAACCAAACCAATGTAAAATTTTACTCAAATTTGATTGGAAACACGCCAATGAACCAAATTCAAGTGAAATTTTAGACAAATTTGATAGGAAACACGCTAATGAAAAAAATCTAGGTGAAATTTTAATCAAATTTGATTGGAAACATACCAACGAACAAAATCCAGGTGAAATTTTCGTCAAATTTGATTGGGAACACACCAATGAACCAAACCACTGTGAAATTTTAGTCAAATTTGAATGGGAACACGCCAGAGAATTAGACTTAAGTGAAATTTTACTCAAATTTGATTGGAAGCATAGCAATGAACACCAGACGAAATTTTAGTCAAATTTGATTGGAAACGTGCCAATGAACCAAACCCAGGTGAAATACTCAAATTTGATTGGGAACGCACTAGTGAACCAAACAATGTGAAATTTTAGTCAAATTTGATTGGAAACACGCAAATGAACATAATTTTAGTGAAATTTAGTCAAATTTGATAGGAAACACGCCAATGACCAAATTTTAGGTAAAATTTTAGTCAAATTAGATTCGGAACGCGCCAACGAACCAAGTTTAAGTGAAATTTTAGTTAAATTTGATAGGATACACGTCAATGAACAAAATCCAGGTGAGATTTTAGTCAAATTTGATTGGAAACGTGCCAATGAATCAAACTGAAGTGAAATTTTAGACAAATTGATTGGAAGCGCAGTGATGAACAAAATCCAGGCAGAATTTTAGTCAAATTTGATTGAAAACGCACAAATGAACTAAACTCAATTGAGATTTTAGTCAAATTTAATTGGGAAGGCGCCCATGAACCAAAACAATGTGAAATTTAAGTCAAATTTGATTGGAAACACGTCAATTAACAAAATTCTGGTGAAATTTCAGTCAACTTTCATTGTAAACGTGCCAATGAACCAAATTCAGGTGAAATTTTAGTCTAATTTGATTGGGAACGCGCCAATGAACCAACCAATGTGAAATTTTAGTCAAATTTAATTGGAAACACGCAAATGAACAAAATTCAGGTGAAATTTTAGTCTAATTTGATTGGGAACGCGCCAATGAACCAACCAATGTGAAATTTTAGTCAAATTTAATTGGAAACACGCAAATGAACAAAATTCAGGTGAAATTTTAGTCAAATTTGATTGGGAACGCGCTAATAAACAAACTCAAGTGAAATTTTAGTTAAATTTGATTGAAAACACGCCAATGAACAAAATTTAGGTGAAATTTAAGTTAAATTTGATTGGAAACATGCCAATGAATAAAATCCGGGGGAAATTTTAGTCAAATTTGATTGTAAACGCGCCAATGAACCAAGCTCAGGTGAAATTTTAGTCATATTTGATTGGGAATGTGCCAATGAACCAAACCAATGTGAAATTTTAGTCAAATTTAATTGGTAACACGAAAACGAACAAAATTCAGGTAAAATTTTAGTCAATTTTGATTGGGAACGTGATAATAAACCAAACTCAAGTGAAATTCTAGTCAAATTTGATTGGAAACACGCCTATAAATAGAATTCAGGTGAAATTTTAGTAAAATTTGATTGAAAACACGCCAATGAATAAAATTTGATCAGGAGTGCGCCAATGAACCAAACCAATGTGAAATTTTAGTCAAATTTGATTGGGAACACGCCAACGAACCGAACTCGGGTAAAATTTTAGTCAAATTTGATTGGGAACGTGCCAATGAAACAAACCAATGTGAAATTTTAGTCAAATTTGATTGGGAAAGTGCCAATGAATAAAACTTAAGTGAAATTTTAGTCAAATTTGATTGGAAGCGTAGCAGCGAACAAAATCCAAGTGAAATTTTAGTTAAATTTGATTTGAAACGCGCCAATGAACCAAACTAATGTGAAATTTTAGTCGAATCTGATTGGAAACACACCAATGACCAAAATCAAGGTGACATTTTAGCTAAATTTGATTGTAAACACGCTAATGAACCAAACCTAGGTGAAATTTTAGCCATATTTGATTGGGATTGTGCCAATGAACAAAACCAATGTGAAATTTTGATCAAATTTGATTGGAAACATACAAATGAACAAAATCCAAGTAAAATTTTAGTCAAATTTGATTGGAAGCTAGCAATGAAGACCAGGAAAAATTTTAGTCAAATGTGATTGGAAACGCGCCAATGAACCAAACCCAGGTAAAATTTTACTCAAATTTGATTGGGAACGCGCCAGTGAACCAAACCAATGTGAAATTTTAGTCAAATTAGATTGGAAGCGCAGTAATGAACAAAAACCAGGCGAAATTTTAGTCAAATTTGAT